>NW_027521640.1:0-64326 GCF_052094955.1 Ictidomys tridecemlineatus | reverse complement strand
GTTCCAAATACATGTATCTCTATAGGAGAAAACAGAGTGAAACCTCAAAATGAAACCGGTTACTGCCAACGAACGGTTTCACATAGAAGAACGAAATTTGGCGAGCCAAGTGGGATTGGTGTACTGATCATTACCTGAAAGTTTCATCAAGATTGGGTGAAAAAGTGTGTGCTGAGATTTCAGGCAACTCGTAGTTTTTTGGAAGCTTGGCAGGCCCTTTCCATGAAAGTGATTCTCGCCAGTCTCTGCTTAGGGCTACATCAACAGCAAACAAACCATAGAGATAGAACTTGAAACTGCTTTATGGTGTCAAGTTTCAAAGAGCTAGCACAAACCGTGTTTGATTTAGAGTTCCAAATATATGTATCCCTATAGGAGAAAACAGAGTGAAACCTCAAAATGAAACCGGTTACTGCCAACGAACGGTTTCACATAGAAGAACGAAATTTGGCGAGCCAAGTGGGATTGGTGTACTGATCATTACCTGAAAGTTTCATCAAGATTGGGTGAAAAAGTGTGTGCTGAGATTTCAGGCAACTCGTAGTTTTTTGGAAGCTTGTCAGGCCCTTTCCATGAAAGTGATTCTCCCCAGTCTCTGCTTAGGGCTACATCAACAGCAAACAAACCATAGAGATAGAACTTGAAACTGCTTTATGGTGTCAAGTTTCAAAGAGCTAGCACAAACCGTGTTTGATTTAGAGTTCCAAATACATGTATCCCTATAGGAGAAAACAGAGTGAAACCTCAAAATGAAACCGGTTACTGCCAACGAACGGTTTCAACTAGAAGAACGAAATTTGGCGAGCCAAGTGGGATTCGTGTACTGATCATTACCTGAAAGTTTCATCAAGATTGGGTGAAAAAGTGTGTGCTGAGATTTCAGGCAACTCGTATTATTTTGGAAGCTTGGCAGGCCCTTTCCATGAAAGTGATTCTCGCCAGTCTCTGCTTAGGGCTAAATCAACAGCAAACAAACCATAGTGATAGAACTTGAAACTGCTTTATGGTGTCAAGTTTCAAAGAGCTAGCACAAACCGTGTTTGATTTAGAGTTCCAAATACATGTATCCCTATAGGAGAAAACAGAGTGAAACCTCAAAATGAAACCGGTTACTGCCAACGAACGGTTTCACCTAGAAGAACGAAATTTGGCGAGCCAAGTGGGAGTGGTGTACTGATCATTACCTGAAAGTTTCATCGAGATTGGGTGAAAAAGTGTGTGCTGAGATTTCAGGCAACTCGTAGTTTTTTGGAAGCTTGGCAGGCCCTATCCATGAAAGTGATTCTCGCCAGTCTCTGCTTAGGGCTACATCAACAGCAAACAAACCATAGAGATAGAACTTGAAACTGCTTTATGGTGTCAAGTTTCAAAGAGCTAGCACAAACCATTTTTGATTTAGAGTTCCAAATACATGTATCCCTATAGGAGAAAACAGAGTGAAACCTCAAAATGAAACCAGTTACTGCCAACGAACGGTTTCACCTAGAAGAACGAAATTTGGCGAGCCAAGTGGGATTGGTGTACTGATCATTACCTGAAAGTTTCATCAAGTTTGGGTGAAAAAGTGTTTGCTGAGATTTCAGGCAACTCATAGTTTTTTGGAAGCTTGGCAGGCCCTTTCCGTGAAAGTGATTCTCGCCAGTCTCTGCTTAGGGCTACATCAACAGCAAACAAACCATAGAGATAGAACTTGAAACTGCTTTATGGTGTCAAGTTTCAAAGAGCTAGCACAAACCGTGTTTGATTTAGAGTTCCAAATACATGTATCCCTATAGGAGAAAACAGAGTGAAACCTCAAAATGAAACCGGTTACTGCCAACGAACGGTTTCACCTAGAAGAACGAAATTTGGCGAGCCAAGTGGGATTTGTGTACTGATCATTACCTGAAAGTTTCATCAAGATTGGGTGAAAAAGTGTGTGCTGAGATTTCAGGCAACTCGTATTATTTTGGAAGCTTGGCAGGCCCTTTCCATGAAAGTGATTCTCGCCAGTCTCTGCTTAGGGCTAAATCAACAGCAAACAAACCATAGTGATAGAACTTGAAACTGCTTTATGGTGTCAAGTTTCAAAGAGCTAGCACAAACCGTGTTTGATTTAGAGTTCCAAATACATGTATCCCTATAGGAGAAAACAGAGTGAAACCTCAAAATGAAACCGGTTACTGCCAACGAACGGTTTCACCTAGAAGAACGAAATTTGGCGAGCCAAGTGGGAGTGGTGTACTGATCATTACCTGAAAGTTTCATCGAGATTGGGTGAAAAAGTGTGTGCTGAGATTTCAGGCAACTCGTAGTTTTTTGGAAGCTTGGCAGGCCCTATCCATGAAAGTGATTCTCGCCAGTCTCTGCTTAGGGCTACATCAACAGCAAACAAACCATAGAGATAGAACTTGAAACTGCTTTATGGTGTCAAGTTTCAAAGAGCTAGCACAAACCATTTTTGATTTAGAGTTCCAAATACATGTATCCCTATAGGAGAAAACAGAGTGAAACCTCAAAATGAAACCAGTTACTGCCAACGAACGGTTTCACCTAGAAGAACGAAATTTGGCGAGCCAAGTGGGATTGGTGTACTGATCATTACCTGAAAGTTTCATCAAGTTTGGGTGAAAAAGTGTTTGCTGAGATTTCAGGCAACTCATAGTTTTTTGGAAGCTTGGCAGGCCCTTTCCATGAAAGTGATTCTCGCCAGTCTCTGCTTAGGGCTACATCAACAGCAAACAAACCATAGAGATAGAACTTGAAACTGCTTTATGGTGTCAAGTTTCAAAGAGCTAGCACAAACCGTGTTTGATTTAGAGTTCCAAATACATGTATCCCTATAGGAGAAAACAGAGTGAAACCTCAAAATGAAACCGGTTACTGCCAACGAACGGTTTCACATAGAAGAACGAAATTTGGCGAGCCAAGTGGGATTGGTGTACTGATCATTACCTGAAAGTTTCATCAAGATTGGGTGAAAAAGTGTGTGCTGAAATTTCAGGCAACTCGTAGTTTTTTGGAAGCTTGTCAGGCCCTTTCCATGAAAGTGATTCTTCCCAGTCTCTGCTTAGGGCTACATCAACAGCAAACAAACCATAGAGATAGAACTTGAAACTGCTTTATGGTGTCAAGTTTCAAAGAGCTAGCACAAACTGTGTTTGATTTAGAGTTCCAAATACATGTATCCCTATATGAGAAAACAGAGTGAAACCTCAAAATGAAACCGGTGACTGCCAACGAACGGTTTCACCTAGAAGAACGAAATTTGGCGAGCCAAGTGGGATTCGTGTACTGATCATTACCTGAAAGTTTCATCAAGATTGGGTGAAAAAGTGTGTGCTGAGATTTCAGGCAACTCGTATTATTTTGGAAGCTTGGCAGGCCCTTTCCATGAAAGTGATTCTCGCCAGTCTCTGCTTAGGGCTAAATCAACAGCAAACAAACCATAGTGATAGAACTTGAAACTGCTTTATGGTGTCAAGTTTCAAAGAGCTAGCACAAACCGTGTTTGATTTAGAGTTCCAAATACATGTATCCCTATAGGAGAAAACAGAGTGAAACCTCAAAATGAAACCGGTTACTGCCAACGAACGGTTTCACCTAGAAGAACGAAATTTGGCGAGCCAAGTGGGAGTGGTGTACTGATCATTACCTGAAAGTTTCATCAAGATTGGGTGAAAAAGTGTGTGCTGAGATTTCAGGCAACTCGTAGTTTTTTGGAAGCTTGGCAGGCCCTTTCCATGAAAGTGATTCTCGCCAGTCTCTGCTTAGGGCTACATCAACAGCAAACAAACCATAGAGATAGAACTTGAAACTGCTTTATGCTGTCAAGTTTCAAAGAGCTAGCACAAACCGTGTTTGATTTAGAGTTCCAAATACATGTATCCCTATAGGAGAAAACAGAGTGAAACCTCAAAATGAAACCGGTTACTGCCAACGAAGGGTTTCACCTAGAAGAAAGAAATTTGGCGAGCCAAGTGGGATTGGTGTACTGATCATTACCTGAAAGTTTCATCAAGATTGGGTGAAAAAGTGTGTGCTGAGATTTCAGGCAACTCGTAGTTTTTTGGAAGCTTGGCAGGCCCTTTCCATGAAAGTGATTCTCTCCAGTCTCCGCTTAGGGCTACATCAACAGCAAACAAACCATAGAGAGAGAACTTGAAACTGCTTTATGGTGTCAAGTTTCAAAGAGCTAGCACAAACCGTGTTTGATTTAGAGTTCCAAATACATGTATTCCTATAGGAGAAAACAGAGTGAAACCTCAAAATGAAACCGGTTACTGCCAACGAACGGTTTCACCTAGAAGAACGAAACTTGGCGAGCTAAGTGGGATTGGTGTACTGATCATTACCTGAAAGTTTCATCAAGATTGGGTGAAAAAGTGTGTGCTGAGATTTCAGGCAACTCGTAGTTTTTTGGAAGCTTGGCAGGCCCTTTCCATGAAAGTGATTCTCGCCAGTCTCTGCTTAGTGCTACATCAACAGCAAACAAACCATAGAGATAGAACTTGAAACTGCTTTATGGTGTCAAGTTTCAAAGAGCTAGCACAAACCGAGTTTGATTTAGAGTTCCAAATACATGTATCCCTATAGGAGAAAACAGAGTGAAACCTCAAAATGAAACCGGTTACTGCCAACGAACGGTTTCACCTAGAAGAACGAAATTTGGCGAGCCATGTGGGATTGGTGTACTGATCATTACCTGAAAGTTTCATCAAGATTGGGTGAAAAAGTGTGTGCTGAGATTTCAGGCAACTCGAAGTTTTTTGGAAGCTTGGCAGGCCCTTTCCATGAAAGTGACTCTCGCCAGTCTCTGCTTAGGGCTACATCAACAGCAAACAAACCATAGAGATAGAACTTGAAACTGCTTTATTGTGTCAAATTTCAAAGAGCTAGCACAAACCGTGTTTGATTTAGAGTTTCAAGTACATGCATCCCTATAGGCGAAAACAGAGTGAAACCTCAAAATGAAACCGGTTACTGCCATCGAACGGTTTCACCTAGAAGAACGAAATTTTTCGAGCCAAGTGGGGATTGGTGTACTGATCATTACCTGAGAGTTTCATCAAGATTGGGTGAAAAAGTGTGTGCTGAGATTTCAGGCAACTCGTAGTTTTTTGGAAGCTTGGCAGGCCCTTTCCATGAAAGTGATTCTCGCCAGTCTCTGCTTAGGGCTACATCAACAGCAAACAAACCATAGAGATAGAACTTGAAACTGCTTTATGGTGTCAAGTTTCAAAGAGCTAGCACAAACCGTGTTTGATTTAGAGTTCCAAATACATGTATCCCTATAGGAGAAAACAGAGTGAAACCTCAAAATGAAAACGGTTACTGCCAACGAACGGTTTCACCTAGAAGAACGAAATTTGGCGAGCCAAGTGGGATTGGTGTACTGATCATTACCTGAAAGTTTCATCAAGATTGGGTGAAAAAGTGTGTGCTGAGATTTCAGGCAACTGGTAGTTTTTTGGAAGCTTGGCAGGCCCTTTCCATGAAAGTGATTCTCGCCAGTCTCTGCTTAGGGCTACATCAACAGCAAACAAACCATAGAGATAGAACTTGAAACTGCTTTATTGTGTCAAGTTTCAAAGAGCTAGCACAAACCGTGTTTGATTTAGAGTTCCAAATACATGTATCCCTATAGGAGAAAATAGAGTGAAACCTCAAAATGAAACCGGTTACTGCCATCGAACGGTTTCACCTAGAAGAAAGAAATTTGGCGAGCCAAGTGGGATTGGTGTACTGATCATTACCTGAAAGTTTCATCAAGATTGGGTGAAAAAGTGTGTGCTGAGATTTCAGGCAACTCGTAGTTTTTTGGAAGCTTGTCAGGCCCTTTCCATGAAAGTGATTCTTGCCAGTCTCTGCTTAGGGCTACATCAACAGCAAACAAACCATAGAGATAGAACTTGAAACTGCTTTATGGTGTCAAGTTTCAAAGAGCTAGCACAAAGCGTGTTTGATTTAGAGTTCCAAATACATGTATCCCTATAGGAGAAAACAGAGTGAAACCTGAAAATGAAACCGGTTACTGCCAACGAACGGTTTCACCTAGAAGAACGAAATTTGGCGAGCCCAAGTGGGATTGGTGTACTGATCATTACCTGAAAGTTTCATCAAGATTGGGTGAAAAAGTGTGTGCTGAGATTTCAGGCAACTCGTAGTTTTTTGGAAGCTTGGCAGGCCCTTTCCATGAATCTGATCCTCGCCAGTCTCTGCTTAGGGCTACATCAACAGCAAACAAACCATAGAGATAGAACTTGAAACTGCTTTATGGTGTCAAGTTTCAAAGAGCTAGCACAAACCGTGTTTGATTTAGAGTTCGAAATACATGTATCCCTGTAGGAGAAAACAGAGTGAAACCTCAAAATGAAACCGGTTACTGCCAACGAAAGGTTTCACCTAGAAGAACAAAATTTGGCGAGCCATGTGGGATTGGTTTACTGATCATTACCTGAAAGTTTCATCAAGATTGGGTGAAAAAGTGTGTGCTGAGATTTCAGGCAACTCGTAGTTTTTTGGAAGCTTGGCAGGCCCTTTCCATGAAAGTGATTCTCGCCAGTCTCTGCTTAGGGCTACATCAACAGCAAACAAACCATAGAGATAGAACTTGAAACTGCTTTATGGTGTCAAGTTTCAAAGAGCTAGCACAAACCGTGTTTGATTTAGAGTTCCAAATACATGTATCCCTATAGGAGAAAACAGAGTGAAACCTCAAAATGAAACCGGTTACTGCCAACGAACGGTTTCACCTAGAAGAAAGAAATTTGGCGAGCCAAGTGGGATTGGTGTACTGATCATTACCTGAAAGTTTCATCAAGATTGGGTGAAAAAGTGTGTGCTGAGATTTCAGGCAACTCGTAGTTTTTTTGGAAGCTTGGCAGGCCCTTTCATGAAAGTGATTCTCGCCAGTCTCTGCTTAGGGCTACATCAACAGCAAACAAACCATAGAGATAGAACTTGAAACTGCTTTATGGTGTCAAGTTTCAAAGAGCTAGCACAAACCGTGTTTGATTTAGAGTTCCAAATACATGTATCCCTATATTAGAAAATAGAGTGAAACCTCAAAATGAAACCGGTTACTGCCAACGAACGGTTTCACCTAGAAGAACGAAATTTGGCGAGCCAAGTGGGATTGGTGTACTGATCATTACCTGAAAGTTTCATCAAGATTGGGTGAAAAAGTGTGTGCTGAGATTTCAGGCAACTCGTAGTTTTTTGTAAGCTTGGCAGGCCCTTTCCATGAAAGTGATTCTCGCCAGTCTCTGCTTAGGGCTACATCAACAGCAAACAAACCATAGAGATAGAACTTGAAACTGCTTTATTGTGTCAAGTTTCAAAGAGCTAGCACAAACCGTGTTTGATTTAGAGTTCCAAATACATGTATCCCTATAGGAGAAAATAGAGTGAAACCTCAAAATGAAACCGGTTACTGCCAACGAACGGTTTCACCTAGAAGAACGAAATTTGGCGAGCCAAGTGGGATTGGTGTACTGATCATTACCTGAAAGTTTCATCAAGATTGGGTGAAAAAGTGTGTGCTGGGATTTCAGGCAACTCGTAGTTTTTGGAAGCTTGGTAGGCCCTTTCTATGTAAGTGATTCTCGCCAGTCTCTGCTTAGGGGTACATCAACAGCAAACAAACCATAGAGATAGAACTTGAAACTGCTTTATGGTGTCAAGTTTCAAAGAGCTAGCACAAACCGTGTTTGATTTAGAGTTCCAAATACATGTATCCCTATAGGAGAAAACAGAGTGAAACCTCAAAATGAAACCGGTTACTGCCAACGAACGGTTTCACCTAGAAGAACGAAATTTGGCGAGCCAAGTGGGATTGGTGTACTGATCATTACCTGAAAGTTTCATCAAGATTGGGTGAAAAAGTGTGTGCTGAGATTTCAGGCAACTCGTAGTTTTTTGGAAGCTTGGCAGGCCCTTTCCATGAAAGTGATTCTCGCCAGTCTCTGCTTAGGGCTACATCAACAGCAAACAAACCATAGAGATAGAACTTGAAACTGCTTTATTGTGTCAAGTTTCAAAGAGCTAGCACAAACCGTGTTTGATTTAGAGTTCCAAATACATGTATCCCTGTAGGAGAAAACAGAGTGAAACCTCAAAATGAAACCGGTTACTGCCAACGAAAGGTTTCACCTAGAAGAACAAAATTTGGCGAGCCATGTGGGATTGGTGTACTGATCATTACCTGAAAGTTTCATCAAGATTGGGTGAAAAAGTGTGTGCTGAGATTTCAGGCAACTCGTAGTTTTTTGGAAGCTTGGCAGGCCCTTTCCATGAAAGTGATTCTCGCCAGTCTCTGCTTAGGGCTACATCAACAGCAAACAAACCATAGAGATAGAACTTGAAACTGCTTTATTGTGTCAAGTTTCAAAGAGCTAGCACAAACCGTGTTTGATTTAGAGTTCCAAATACATGTATCCCTATAGGAGAAAATAGAGTGAAACCTCAAAATGAAACCGGTTACTGCCAACGAACGGTTTCACCTAGAAGAACGAAATTTGGCGAGCCAAGTGGGATTGGTGTACTGATCATTACCTGAAAGTTTCATCAAGATTGGGTGAAAAAGTGTGTGCTGAGATTTCAGGCAACTCGTAGTTTTTTGGAAGCTTGGCAGGCCCTTTCCATGAATCTGATTCTCGCCAGTCTCTGCTTAGGGCTACATCAACAGCAAACAAACCATAGAGAGAGAACTTGAAACTGCTTTATGGTGTCAAGGTTCAAAGAGCTAGCACAAACCGTGTTTGATTTAGAGTTCCAAATACATGTATCCCTATAGGACAAAACAGAGTGAAACCTCAAAATGAAACCGGTTACTGCCAACGAACGGTTTCACCTAGAAGAACGAAATTTGGCGAGCCAAGTGGGATTGGTGTACTGATCATTACCTGAAAGTTTCATCAAGATTGGGTGAAAAAGTGTGTGCTGGGATTTCAGGCAACTCGTAGTTTTTGGAAGCTTGGTAGGCCCTTTCTATGTAAGTGATTCTCGCCAGTCTCTGCTTAGGGGTATATCAACAGCAAACAAACCATAGAGATAGAACTTGAAACAGCTTTATGGTGTCAAGTTTCAAAGAGCTAGCACAAACCGTGTTTGATTTAGAGTTCCAAATACATGTATCCCTATAGGAGAAAACAGAGTGAAACCTCAAAATGCAACCGGTTACTGCCAACGAACGGTTCCACCTAGAAGAACGAAATTTGGCGAGCCAAGTGGGATTGGTGTACTGATCATTACCTGAAAGTTTCATCAAGATTGGGTGAAAAAGTGTGTGCCTAGATTTCAGGCAACTCGTAGTTTTTTGGAAGCTTGGCAGGCCCTTTCCATGAAAGTGATTCTCGCCAGTCTCTGCTTAGGGCTACATCAACAGCAAACAAACCATAGAGATAGAACTTGAAACTGCTTTATGGTGTCAAGTTTCAAAGAGCTAGCACAAACCGTGTTTGATTTAGAGTTCCAAATACATGTATCCCTATAGGAGAAAACAGAGTGAAACCTCAAAATGAAACCGGTTACTGCCAACGAACGGTTTCACCTAGAAGAACGAAATTTGGCGAGCCAAGTGGATTGGTGTACTGATCATTACCTGAAAGTTTCATCAAGATTGGGTGAAAAAGTGTGTGCTGAGATTTCAGGCAACTCGTAGTTTTTTGGAAGCTTGGCAGGCCCTTTCCATGAAAGTGATTCTCGCCAGTCTCTGCTTAGGGCTACATCAACAGCAAACAAACCATAGAGATAGAACTTGAAACTGCTTTATTGTGTCAAGTTTCAAAGAGCTAGCACAAACCGTGTTTGATTTAGAGTTCCAAATACATGTATCCCTATAGGAGAAAACAGAGTGAAACCTCAAAATGAAACCGGTTACTGCCAACGAACGGTTTCACCTAGAAGAACGAAATTTGGCGAGCCAAGTTGGGATTGGTGTACTGATCATTACCTGAAAGTTTCATCAAGATTGGGTGAAAAAGTGTGTGCTGAGATTTCAGGCAACTCGTAGTTTTTGGAAGCTTGGCAGGCCCTTTCCATGAATCTGATTCTCGCCAGTCTCTGCTTAGGGCTACATCAACAGCAAACAAACCATAGAGATAGAACTTGAAACTGCTTTATGGTGTCAAGTTTCAAAGAGCTAGCACAAACCGTGTTTGATTTAGAGTTCGAAATACATGTATCCCTGTAGGAGAAAACAGAGTGAAACCTCAAAATGAAACCGGTTACTGCCAACGAAAGGTTTCACCTAGAAGAACAAAATTTGGCGAGCCATGTGGGATTGGTGTACTGATCATTACCTGAAAGTTTCATCAAGATTGGGTGAAAAGTGTGTGCTCAGATTTCAGGCAACTGGTAGTTTTTTGGAAGCTTGGCAGGCCCTTTCCATGAAAGTGATTCTCGCCAGTCTCTGCTTAGGGCTACATCAACAGCAAACAAACCATAGAGATAGAACTTGAAACTGCTTTATGGTGTCAAGTTTCAAAGAGCTAGCACAAACCGTGTTTGATTTAGAGTTCCAAATACATGTATCCATATAGGAGAAAACAGAGTGAAACCTCCAAATTAAACCGGTTACTACCAACGAACGGTTTTCACCTAGAAGAACGAAATTTGGCGAGCCAAGTGGGATTGGTGTACTGATCATTACCTGAAAGTTCATCAAGATTGGGTGAAAAAGTGTGTGCTGAGATTTCAGGCAACTGGTAGTTTTTTTGGAAGCTTGGCAGGCCCTTTCCATGAAAGTGATTCTCGCCAGTCTCTGCTTAGGGCTACATCAACAGCAAACAAACCATAGAGATAGAACTTGAAACTGCTTTATTGTGTCAAGTTTCAAAGAGCTAGCACAAACCGTGTTTGATTTAGAGTTCCAAATACATGTATACCTATAGGAGAAAATAGATTGAAACCTCAAAATGAAACCGGTTACTGCCAACGAACGGTTTCACCTAGAAGAACGAAATTTGGCGAGCCAAGTGGGATTGGTGTACTGATCATTTCCTGAAAGTTTCATCAAGATTGGGTGAAAAAGTTGTGTGCTGAGATTTCAGGCAACTCGTAGTTTTTGGAAGCTTGGCAGGCCCTTTCCATGAATCTGATTCTCGCCAGTCTCTGCTTAGGGCTACATCAACAGCAAACAAACCATAGAGAGAGAACTTGAAAACTGCTTTATGGTGTCAAGTTTCAAAGAGCTAGCACAAACCGTGTTTGATTTAGAGTTCCAAATACATGTATCCCTATAGGACAAAACAGAGTGAAACCTCAAAATGAAACCGGTTACTGCCAACGAACGGTTTCACCTAGAAGAACGAAATTTGGCGAGCCAAGTGGGATTGGTGTACTGATCATTACCTGAAAGTTTCATCAAGATTGGGTGAAAAAGTGTGTGCTGAGATTTCAGGAAACTCGTAGTTTTTGGAAGCTTGGTAGGCCCTTTCTATGAAAGTGATTCTCGCCAGTTTCTGCTTAGGGGTCCATCAACAGCAAACAAACCTTAGAGATAGAACTTGAAACTGCTTTATGGTGTCAAGTTTCAAAGAGCTAGCACAAACCGTGTTTGATTTAGAGTTCCAAATACATGTATTCCTATAGGACAAAACAGAATGAAACCTCAAATGAAACCGGTTACTGCCAACGAACGGTTCCACCTAGAAGAACGAAATTTGGCGAGCCAAGTGGGATTGGTGTACTGATCATTACCTGAAAGTTTCATCAAGATTGGGTGAAAAAGTGTGTGCTGAGATTTCAGGCAACTCGTAGTTTTTTGGAAGCTTGGCAGGCCCTTTCCATGAAAGTGATTCTCGGCCAGTCTCTGCTTAGGGCTACATCAACAGCAAACAAACCATAGAGATAGAACTTGAAACTGCTTTATGGTGTCAAGTTTCAAAGAGCTAGCACAACCGTGTTTGATTTAGAGTTCCAAATACATGTATCCCTATAGGAGAAAACAGAGTGAAACCTGAAAATGAAACCGGTTACTGCCAACGAACGGTTTCACCTAGAAGAACGAAATTTGGCGAGCCAAGTGGGATTGGTGTACTGATCATTATCTGAAAGTTTCATCAAGATTGGGTGAAAAAGTGTGTGCTGAGATTTCAGGCAACTCGTAGTTTTTTGGAAGCTTGGCAGGCCCTTTCCATGAAAGTGATTCTCGCCAGTCTCTGCTTAGGGCTACATCAACAGCAAACAAACCATAGAGATAGAACTTGAAACTGCTTTATTGTGTCAAGTTTCAAAGAGCTAGCACAAACCGTGTTTTGATTTAGAGTTCCAAATACATGTATCACTATAGGAGAAAACAGAGTGATACCTCAAAATGAAACCGGTTACTGCCAACGAACGGTTTCACCTAGAAGAAGAAATTTGGCGAGCCAAGTGGGATTGGTGTACTGATCATTACCTGAAAGTTTCATCAAGATTGGGTGAAAAAGTGTGTGCTGAGATTTCAGGCAACTCGTAGTTTTTTGGAAGCTTGGCAGGCCCTTTCCATGAATCTGATTCTCGCAGTCTCTGCTTAGGGCTACATCAACAGCAAACAAACCATAGAGATAGAACTTGAAACTGCTTTATGGTGTCAAGTTTCAAAGAGCTAGCACAAACCTTGTTTGATTTAGAGTTCCAAATACATGTATCCCTATAGGAGAAAACAGAGTGAAACCTCAAAATGAAACCGGTTACTGCCAACGAACGGTTTCACCTAGAAGAACGAAATTTGGCGAGCCAAATGGGATTGGTGGACTGATCATTACCTGAAAGTTTCATCAAGATTGGGTGAAAAAGTGTGTGCTGAGATTTCAGGCAACTCGTAGTTTTTTGGAAGCTTGGGCAGGCCCTTTCCATGAAAGTGATTCTTGCCAGTCTCTGCTTAGGGCTACATCAACAGCAAACAAACCATAGAGATAGAACTTGAAACTGCTTTATGGTGTCAAGTTTCAAAGAGCTAGCACAACCGTGTTTGATTTAGAGTTCCAAATACATGTATCCCTATAGGAGAAAACAGAGTGAAACCTCAAAATGAAACCGGTTACTGCCAATGAACGGTTTCACCTAGAAGAACGAAATTTGGCGAGCCAAGTGGGATTGGTGTACTGATCATTACCTGAAAGTTTCATCAAGATTGGGTGAAAAAGTGTTTGCTGAGATTTCAGGCAACTCGTAGTTTTTTGGAAGCTTGTCAGGCCCTTTCCATGAAAGTAATTCTCGCCAGTCTCTCCTTAGGGCTACATCAACAGCAAACAAACCATAGAGATAGAACTTGAAACTGCTTTATGGTGTCAAGTTTCAAAGAGCTAGCACAAATCGTGTTTGATTTAGAGTTCCAAATACATGTATCCCTATAGGAGAAAACAGAGTGAAACCTGAAAATGAAACCGGTTACTGCCAACGAACGGTTTCACCTAGAAGAAAGAAATTTGGCGAGCCAAGTGGGATTGGTGTACTGATCATTACCTGAAAGTTTCATCAAGATTGGGTGAAAAAGTGTGTGCTGAGATTTCAGGCAACTCGTAGTTTTTTAGAAGCTTGGCAGGCCCTTTCCATGAAAGTGATTCTCGCCAGTCTCTGCTTAGGGCTACATCAACAGCAAACAAACCATAGAGATAAAACTTGAAACTGCTTTATGGTGTCAAGTTTCGAAGAGCTAGCACAAACCGTGTTTGATTTAGAGTTCCAAATACATGCATCCCTATAGGAGAAAACAGAGTGAAACCTCAAAATGAAACCGGTTACTGCCAACGAACGGTTTCACCTAGAAGAACGAAATTTGGCGAGCCAAGTGGGATTGGTGTACTGATCATTACCTGAAAGTTTCATCAAGATTGGGTGAAAAAGTGTGTGCTGAGATTTCAGGCAACTCGTAGTTTTTTGGACGCTTGGCAGGCCCTTTCCATGAAAGTGATTCTCGCCAGTCTCTGCTTAGGGCTACATCAACAGCAAACAAACCATAGAGATAGAACTTGAAACTGCTTTATGGTGTCAAGTTTCAAAGAGCTAGCACCAACCGTGTTTGATTTAGAGTTCCAAATACATGTATCCCTATAGGACAAAACAGAGTGAAACCTCAAAATGAAACCAATTACTGCCAACGAACGGTTTCACCTAGTAGAACGAAATTTGGCGAGCCAAGTGGGATTGGTGTACTGATCATTACCTGAAAGTTTCATCAAGATTGGGTGAAAAAGTGTGTGCTGAGATTTCAGGCAACTCGTAGTTTTTTGGAAGCTTGGCAGGCCCTTTCCATGAAAGTGATTCTCGCCAGTCTCTGCTTAGGGCTACATCAACAGCAAACAAACCATAGAGATAGAACTTGAAACTGCTTTATTGTGTCAAGTTTCAAAGAGCTAGCACAAACCGTGTTTGATTTAGAGTTCCAAATACATGTATACCTATAGGAGAAAATAGATTGAAACCTCAAAATGAAACCGGTTACTGCCAACGAACGGTTTCACCTAGAAGAACGAAATTTGGCGAGCCAAGTGGGATTGGTGTACTGATCATTACCTGAAAGTTTCATCGAGATTGGGTGAAAAAGTGTGTGCTGAGATTTCAGGCAACTCGTAGTTTTTTGGAAGCTTGGCAGGCCCTTTCCATGAATCTGATTCTCGCCAGTCTCTGCTTAGGGCTACATCAACAGCAAACAAACCATAGAGAGAGAACTTGAAACTGCTTTATGGTGTCAAGTTTCAAAGAGCTAGCACAAACCGTGTTTGATTTAGAGTTCCAAATACATGTATCCCTATAGGACAAAACAGAGTGAAACCTCAAAATGAAAACGGTTACTGCCAACGAACGGTTTCACCTAGAAGAACGAAATTTGGCGAGCCAAGTGGGATTGGTGTACTGATCATTACCTGAAAGTTTCATCAAGATTGGGTGAAAAAGTGTGTGCTGAGATTTCAGGAAACTCGTAGTTTTTGGAAGCTTGGTAGGCCCTTTCTATGAAAGTGATTCTCGCCAGTTTCTGCTTAGGGGTCCATCAACAGCAAACAAACCATAGAGATAGAACTTGAAACTGTTTATGGTGTCAAGTTTCAAAGAGCTAGCACAAACCGTGTTTGATTTAGAGTTCCAAATACATGTATTCCTATAGGACAAAACAGAGTGAAACCTCAAAATGAAACCGGTTACTGCCAACGAACGGTTCCACCTAGAAGAACGAAATTTGGCGAGCCAAGTGGGATTGGTGTACTGATCATTACCTGAAAGTTTCATCAAGATTGGGTGAAAAAGTGTGTGCTGAGATTTCAGGCAACTCGTAGTTTTTTGGAAGCTTGGCAGGCCCTTTCCATGAAAGTGATTCTCGCCAGTCTCTGCTTAGGGCTACATCAACAGCAAACAAACCATAGAGATAGAACTTGAAACTGCTTTATGGTGTCAAGTTTCAAAGAGCTAGCACAAACCGTGTTTGATTTAGAGTTCCAAATACATGTATCCCTATAGGAGAAAACAGAGTGAAACCTCAAAATGAAACCGGTTACTGCCAACGAACGGTTTCACCTAGAAGAACGAAATTTGGCGAGCCAAGTGGGATTGGTGTACTGATCATTACCTGAAAGTTTCATCAAGATTGGGTGAAAAAGTGTGTGCTGAGATTTCAGGCAACTCGTAGTTTTTTGGAAGCTTGGCAGGCCCTTTCCATGAAAGTGATTCTCGCCAGTCTCTGCTTAGGGCTACATCAACAGCAAACAAACCATAGAGATAGAACTTGAAACTGCTTTATTGTGTCAAGTTTCAAAGAGCTAGCACAAACCGTGTTTGATTTAGAGTTCCAAATACATGTATCACTATAGGAGAAAACAGAGTGAAACCTCAAAATGAAACCGGTTACTGCCAACAAACGGTTTCACCTAGAAGAACGAAGTTTGGCGAGCCAAGTGGGATTGGTGTACTGATCATTACCTGAAAGTTTCATCAAGATTGGGTGAAAAAGTGTGTGCTGAGATTTCAGGCAACTCGTAGTTTTTTGGAAGCTTGGCAGTCCCTTTCCATGAATCTGATTCTCGCCAGTCTCTGCTTAGGGCTACATCAACAGCAAACAAACCATAGAGATAGAACTTGAAACTGCTTTATGGTGTCAAGTTTCAAAGAGCTAGCACAAACCTTGTTTGATTTAGAGTTCCAAATACATGTATCCCTATAGGAGAAAACAGAGTGAAACCTCAAAATGAAACCGGTTACTGCCAACGAACGGTTTCACCTAGAAGAACGAAATTTGGCGAGCCAAGTGGGATTGGTGTACTGATCATTACCTGAAAGTTTCATCAAGATTGGGTGAAAAAGTGTGTGCTGAGATTTCAGGCAACTCGTAGTTTTTTGGAAGCTTGTCAGGGCCTTTCCATGAAAGTGATTCTTGCCAGTCTCTGCTTAGGGCTACATCAACAGCAAACAAACCATAGAGATAGAACTTGAAACTGCTTTATGGTGTCAAGTTTCAAAGAGCTAGCACAAACCGTGTTTGATTTAGAGTTCCAAATACATGTATCCCTATAGGAGAAAACAGAGTGAAACCTCAAAATGAAACCGGTTACTGCCAATGAACGGTTTCACCTAGAAGAACGAAATTTGGCGAGCCAAGTGGGATTGGTGTACTGATCATTACCTGAAAGTTTCATCAAGATTGGGTGAAAAAGTGTTTGCTGAGATTTCAGGCAACTCGTAGTTTTTTGGAAGCTTGTCAGGCCCTTTCCATGAAAGTAATTCTCGCCAGTCTCTGCTTAGGGCTACATCAACAGCAAACAAACCATAGAGATAGAACTTGAAACTGCTTTATGGTGTCAAGTTTCAAAGAGCTAGCACAAAGCGTGTTTGATTTAGAGTTCCAAATACATGTATCCCTATAGGTGAAAACAGAGTGAAACCTGAAAATGAAACCGGTTACTGCCAACGAACGGTTTCACCTAGAAGAAAGAAATTTGGCGAGCCAAGTGGGATTGGTGTACTGATCATTACCTGAAAGTTTCATCAAGATTGGGTGAAAAAGTGTGTGCTGAGATTTCAGGCAACTCGTAGTTTTTTAGAAGCTTGGCAGGCCCTTTCCATGAAAGTGATTCTCGCCAGTCTCTGCTTAGGGCTACATCAACAGCAAACAAACCATAGAGATAAAACTTGAAACTGCTTTATGGTGTCAAGTTTCGAAGAGCTAGCACAAACCGTGTTTGATTTAGAGTTCCAAATACATGCATCCCTATAGGAGAAAACAGAGTGAAACCTCAAAATGAAACCGGTTACTGCCAACGAACGGTTTCACCTAGAAGAACGAAATTTGGCGAGCCAAGTGGGATTGGTGTACTGATCATTACCTGAAAGTTTCATCAAGATTGGGTGAAAAAGTGTGTGCTGAGATTTCAGGCAACTCGTAGTTTTTTGGAAGCTTGTCAGGCCCTTTCCATGAAAGTGATTCTTGCCAGTCTCTGCTTAGGGCTACATCAACAGCAAACAAACAATAGAGATAGAACTTGAAACTGCTTTATGGTGTCAAGTTTCAAAGAGCTAGCACAAACCGTGTTTGATTTAGAGTTCCAAATACATGTATCCCTATAGGAGAAAACAGAGTGAAACCTCAAAATGAAACCGGTTACTGCCAATGAACGGTTTCACCTAGAAGAACGAAATTTGGCGAGCCAAGTGGGATTGGTGTACTGATCATTACCTGAAAGTTTCATCAAGATTGGGTGAAAAAGTGTTTGCTGAGATTTCAGGCAACTCGTAGTTTTTTGGAAGCTTGTCAGGCCCTTTCCATGAAAGTAATTCTCGCCAGTCTCTGCTTAGGGCTACATCAACAGCAAACAAACCATAGAGATAGAACTTGAAACTGCTTTATGGTGTCAAGTTTCAAAGAGCTAGCACAAAGCGTGTTTGATTTAGAGTTCCAAATACATGTATCCCTATAGGAGAAAACAGAGTGAAACCTGAAAATGAAACCGGTTACTGCCAACGAACGGTTTCACCTAGAAGAAAGAAATTTGGCGAGCCAAGTGGGATTGGTGTACTGATCATTACCTGAAAGTTTCATCAAGATTGGGTGAAAAAGTGTGTGCTGAGATTTCAGGCAACTCGTAGTTTTTTAGAAGCTTGGCAGGCCCTTTCCATGAAAGTGATTCTCGCCAGTCTCTGCTTAGGGCTACATCAACAGCAAACAAACCATAGAGATAAAACTTGAAACTGCTTTATGGTGTCAAGTTTCGAAGAGCTAGCACAAACCGTGTTTGATTTAGAGTTCCAAATACATGCATCCCTATAGGAGAAAACAGAGTGAAACCTCAAAATGAAACCGGTTACTGCCAACGAACGGTTTCACCTAGAAGAACGAAATTTGGCGAGCCAAGTGGGATTGGTGTACTGATCATTACCTGAAAGTTTCATCAAGATTGGGTGAAAAAGTGTGTGCTGAGATTTCAGGCAACTCGTAGTTTTTTGAATGCTTGGCAGGCCCTTTCCATGAAAGTGATTCTCGCCAGTCTCTGCTTAGGGCTACATCAACAGCAAACAAACCATAGAGATAGAACTTGAAACTGCTTTATGGTGTCAAGTTTCAAAGAGCTAGCACAAAGCTTGTTTGATTTAGAGTTCCAAATACATGTATCCCTATAGGAGAAAACAGAGTGAAACCTGAAAATGAAACCGGTTACTGCCAACGAACGGTTTCACCTAGAAGAAAGAAATTTGGCGAGCCAAGTGGGATTGGTGTACTGATCATTACCTGAAAGTTTCATCAAGATTGGGTGAAAAAGTGTGTGCTGAGATTTCAGGCAACTCGTAGTTTTTTAGAAGCTTGGCAGGCCCTTTCCATGAAAGTGATTCTCGCCAGTCTCTGCTTAGGGCTACATCAACAGCAAACAAACCATAGAGATAAAACTTGAAACTGCTTTATGGTGTCAAGTTTCGAAGAGCTAGCACAAACCGTGTTTGATTTAGAGTTCCAAATACATGCATCCCTATAAGAGAAAACAGAGTGAAACCTCAAAATGAAACCGGTTACTGCCAACGAACGGTTTCACCTAGAAGAACGAAATTTGGCGAGCCAAGTGGGATTGGTGTACTGATCATTACCTGAAAGTTTCATCAAGATTGGGTGAAAAAGTGTGTGCTGAGATTTCAGGCACTCGTAGTTTTTTGGAAGCTTTGCAGGCCCTTTCCATGAAAGTGATTCTCGCCAGTCTCTGCTTAGCACTACATCAACAGCAAACAAACCATAGAAATAGAACTTGAAACTGCTTTATTGTGTCAAGTTTCAAAGAGCTAGCACAAACCGTGTTTGATTTAGAGTTCCAAATACATGTATCCCTATAGGACAAAACAGAGTGAAACCTCAAAATGAAACCAATTACTGCCAACGAACGTTTTCACCTAGTAGAACGAAATTTGGCGAGCCAAGTGGGATTGGTGTACTGATCATTACCTGAAAGTTTCATCAAGATTGGGTGAAAAAGTGTGTGCTGAGATTTCAGGCAACTCCTATTTTTTGGAAGCTTGGCAGGCCCTTTCCATGAAAGTGATTCTCGCCAGTATCTGCTTAGGGCTACATCAACAGCAAACAAACCATAGAGATAGAACTTGAAACTGCTTTATGGTGTCAAGTTTCAAAGAGCTAGCACAAACCATGTTTGATTTAGAGTTCCAAATACATGTATCCCTATAGGAGAAAACAGAGTGAAACCTCAAAATGAAACCGGTTACTGCCAACGAACGGTTTCACCTAGAAGAACGAAATTTGGCGAGCCAAGTGGGATTGGTGTACTGATCATTACCTGAAAGTTTCATCAAGATTGGGTGAAAAAGTGTGTGCTGAGATTTCAGGCAACTGGTAGTTTTTTGGAAGCTTGGCAGGCCCTTTCCATGAAAGTGATTCTCGCCAGTCTCTGCTTAGGGCTACATCAACAGCAAACAAACCATAGAGATAGAACTTGAAACTGCTTTATTGTGTCAAGTTTCAAAGAGCTAGCACAAACCGTGTTTGATTTAGAGTTCCAAATACATGTATACCTATAGGAGAAAATAGATTGAAACCTCAAAATGAAACCGGTTACTGCCAACGAACGGTTTCACCTAGAAGAACGAAATTTGGCGAGCCAAGTGGGATTGGTGTACTGATCATTACCTGAAAGTTTCATCAAGATTGGGTGAAAAAGTGTGTGCTGAGATTTCAGGCAACTCGTAGTTTTTTGGAAGCTTGGCAGGCCCTTTCCATGAATCTGATTCTCGCCAGTCTCTGCTTAGGTCTACATCAACAGCAAACAAACCATAGAGAGAGAACTTGAAACTGCTTTATGGTGTCAAGTTTCAAAGAGCTAGCACAAACCGTGTTTGATTTAGAGTTCCAAATACATGTATCCCTATAGGACAAAATAGAGTGAAACCTCAAAATGAAAACGGTTACTGCCAACGAACGGTTTCACCTAGAAGAACGAAATTTGGCGAGCCAAGTGGGATTGGTGTACTGATCATTACCTGAAAGTTTCATCAAGATTGGGTGAAAAAGTGTGTGCTGAGATTTCAGGCAACTTGTAGTTTTTTGGAAGCTTGTCAGGCCCTTTCCATGAAAGTAATTCTTGCCAGTCTCTGCTTAGGGCTACATCAACAGCAAACAACCATAGAGATAGAACTTGAAACTGCTTTATGGTGTCAAGTTTCAAAGAGCTAGCACAAACCGTGTTTGATTTAGAGTTCCAAACACATGTATCCCTATAGGAGAAAACAGAGTGAAACCTCAAAATGAAACCGGTTACTGCCAACGAACGGTTTCACCTAGAAGAACGAAATTTGGCGAGCCAAGTGGGATTGGTGTACTGATCATTACCTGAAAGTTTCATCAAGATTGGGTGAAAAAGTGTTTGCTGAGATTTCAGGCAACTCGTATTTTTTTGGAAGCTTGTCAGGCCCTTTCCATGAAAGTAATTCTCGCCAGTCTCTGCTTAGGGCTACATCAACAGCAAACAAACCATAGAGATAGAACTTGAAACTGCTTTATGGTGTCAAGTTTCAAGAGCTAGCACAAACCGTGTTTGATTTAGAGTTCCAAATACATGTATCCCTATAGGAGAAAACAGAGTGAAACGTCAAAATTAAACCGGTTTAATGCCAACGAACGGTTTCACCTAGAAGAACGAAATTTGGCGAGCCAAGTGGGATTGGTGTACTGATCATTACCTGAAAGTTTCATCAAGATTGGGTGAAAAAGTGTGTGCTGAGATTTCAGGCAACTCGTAGTTTTTTGGAAGCTTGGCAGGCCCTTTCCATGAAAGTGATTCTCGCCAGTCTCTGCTTAGGGCTACATCAACAGCAAACAAACCATAGAGATAGAACTTGAAACTGCTTTATGGTGTCAAGTTTCAAAGAGCTAGCACAAACCGTGTTTGATTTAGAGTTCCAAATACATGTATCCTATAGGAGAAAACAGAGTGAAACATCAAAATGAAACCGGTTACTGCCAACGAACGGTTTCACCTAGAAGAACGAAATTTGGCGAGCCAAGTTGGATTGGTGTACAGATCATTACGTGAAAGTTTCATCAAGATTGGGTGAAGAAGTGTGTCTGAGATTTCAGGCAACTCGTAGTTTTTAAAGCTTTGCAGGCCCTTTCCATGAAAGTGATTCTCGCCAGTCTCTGCTTAGGGCTACATCAACAGCAAAAAACCATAGAGATAGAACTTGAATCTGCTTTATGGTGTCAAGTTTCAAAGAGCTAGCACAAACCATGTTTGATTTAGAGTTCCAAATACATGTATCCCTATAGGAGAAAACAGAGTGAAACCTCAAAATGAAACCGGTTACTGCCAACGAACGGTTTCACCTAGAAGAACGAAATTTGGCGAGCCAAGTGGGATTGGTGTACTGATCATTACCTGAAAGTTTCATCAAGATTGGGTGAAAAAGTGTGTGCTGAGATTTCAGGCAACTCGTAGTTTTTTGGAAGCTTGGCAGGCCCTTTCCATGAAAGTGATTCTCGCCAGTCTCTGCTTAGGGGTACATCAACAGCAAACAAACCATAGAGATAGAACTTGAAACTGCTTTATGGTGTCAAGTTTCAAAGAGCTAGCACAAACCGTGTTTGATTTAGAGTTCCAAATACATGTATCCCTATAGGAGAAAACAGAGTGAAACCTCAAAATGAAACCGGTTACTGCCAACGAACGGTTTCACCTAGAAGAACGAAATTTGGCGAGCCAAGTGGGATTGGTGTACTGATCATTACCTAAAAGTTTCATCAAGATTGGGTGAAAAAGAGTGTGCTGAGATTTCAGGCAACTCGTAGTTTTTTGGAAGCTTGGCAGGCCCTTTCCATGAAAGTGATTCTCGCCAGTCTCTGCTTAGGGGTACATCAACAGCAAAGAAACAATAGAGATAGAACTTGAAACTGCTTTATTATGTCAAGTTTCAAAGAGCTAGCACAAACCCTGTTTGATTTAGAGTTCCAAATACATGTATCCCTATAGGAGAAAACAGAGTGAAACCTCAAAATGAAACCGGTTACTGCCAACGAACGGTTTCACCTAGAAGAACAACATTTGGCGAGCCAAGTGGGATTGGTGTACTGATCATTACCTGAAAGTTTCATCAAGATTGGGTGAAAAAGTGTGTGCTGAGATTTCAGGCAACTCGTAGTTTTTTGGAAGCTTGGCAGGCCCTTTCCATGAAAGTGATTCTCGCCAGTCTCTGCTTAGGGCTACATCAACAGCAAACAAACCATAGAGATAGAACTTGAAACTGCTTTATGGTGTCAAGTTTCAAAGAGCTAGCACAAACCGTGTTTGATTTAGAGTTCCAAATACATGTATCCCTATAGGAGAAAACAGAGTGAAACCTCAAAATGAAACCGGTTACTGCCAACGAACGGTTTCACCTAGAAGAACGAAATTTGGCGAGCCAAGTGGGATTGGTGTACTGATCATTACCTGAAAGTTTCATCAAGATTGGGTGAAAAAGTGTGTGCTGAGATTTCAGGCAACTCGTAGTTTTTTAAAGCTTGGCAGGCCCTTTCCATGAAAGTGATTCTCGCCAGTCTCTGCTTAGGGCTACATCAACAGCAAAAAACCATAGAGATAGAACTTGAATCTGCTTTATGGTGTCAAGTTTCAAAGAGCTAGCACAAACCTTGTTTGATTTAGAGTTCCAAATACATGTATCCCTATAGGAGAAACAGAGTGAAACCTCAAAATGAAACCGGTTACTGCCAACGAACGGTTTCACCTAGAAGAACGAAATTTGGCGAGCCAAGTGGGATTGGTGTACTGATCATTACCTGAAAGTTTCATCAAGATTGGGTGAAAAAGTGTGTGCTGAGATTTCAGGCAACTCGTAGTTTTTTGGAAGCTTGGCAGGCCCTTTCCATGAAAGTGATTCTCGCCAGTCTCTGCTTAGGGGTACATCAACAGCAAACAAACCATAGAGATAGAACTTGAAACTGCTTTATGGTGCCAAGTTTCAAAGAGCTAGCACAAACCGTGTTTGATTTAGAGTTCCAAATACATGTATCCCTATAGGAGAAAACAGAGTGAAACCTCAAAATGAAACCGGTTACTGCCAACGAACGGTTTCACCTAGAAGAACGAAATTTGGCGAGCCAAGTGGGATTGGTGTACTGATCATTACCTGAAAGTTTCATCAAGATTGGGTGAAAAAGTGTGTGCTGAGATTTCAGGCAACTCGTAGTTTTTTGGAAGCTTGGCAGGCCCTTTCCATGAAAGTGATTCTCGCCAGTCTCTGCTTAGGGCTACATCAACAGCAAACAAACCATAGAGATAGAACTTGAAACTGCTTTATGGTGTCAAGTTTCAAAGAGCTAGCACAAACCGTGTTTGATTTAGAGTTCCAAATACATGTATCCCTATAGGAGAAAACAGAGTGAAACCTCAAAATGAAACCGGTTACTGCCAACGAACGGTTTCACCTAGAAGAACGAAATTTGGCGAGCCAAGTGGGATTGGTGTACTGATCATTACCTAAAAGTTTCATCAAGATTGGGTGAAAAAGAGTGTGCTGAGATTTCAGGCAACTCGTAGTTTTTTGGAAGCTTGGCAGGCCCTTTCCATGAAAGTGATTCTCGCCAGTCTCTGCTTAGGGGTACATCAACAGCAAAGAAACAATAGAGATAGAACTTGAAACTGCTTTATGGTGTCAAGTTTCAAAGAGCTAGCACAAACCCTGTTTGATTTAGAGTTCCAAATACATGTATCCCTATAGGAGAAAACAGAGTGAAACCTCAAAATGAAACCGGTTACTGCCAACGAACGGTTTCACCTAGAAGAACAACATTTGGCGAGCCAAGTGGGATTGGTGTACTGATCATTACCTGAAAGTTTCATCAAGATTGGGTGAAAAAGTGTGTGCTGAGATTTCAGGCAACTCGTAGTTTTTTGGAAGCTTGGCAGGCCCTTTCCATGAAAGTGATTCTCGCCAGTCTCTGCTTAGGGCTACATCAACAGCAAACAAACCATAGAGATAGAACTTGAAACTGCTTTATGGTGTCAAGTTTCAAAGAGCTAGCACAAACCGTGTTTGATTTAGAGTTCCAAATACATGTATCCCTATAGGAGAAAACAGAGTGAAACCTCAAAATGAAACCGGTTACTGCCAATGAACGGTTTCACCTAGAAGAACGAAATTTGGCGAGCCAAGTGGGATTGGTGTACTGATCATTACCTGAAAGTTTCATCAAGATTGGGTGAAAAAGTGTGTGCTGAGATTTCAGGCAACTCGTAGTTTTTTAAAGCTTGGCAGGCCCTTTCCATGAAAGTGATTCTCGCCAGTCTCTGCTTAGGGCTACATCAACAGCAAAAAACCATAGAGATAGAACTTGAATCTGCTTTATGGTGTCAAGTTTCAAAGAGCTAGCACAAACCGTGTTTTGATTTAGAGTTCCAAATACATGTATCCCTATAGGAGAAAACAGAGTGAAACCTCAAAATGAAACCGGTTAAAGCCAACGAACGGTTTCACCTAGAAGAACAAAATTTGGCGAGCCAAGTGGAATTGGTGTACTGATCATTACCTGAAAGTTTCATCAAGATTGGGTGAAAAAGTGTGTGCTGAGATTTCAGGCAACTCGTAGTTTTTTGGAAGCTTGGCAGGCCCTTTCCATGAAAGTGATTCTCGCCAGTCTCTGCTTAGGGGTACATCAACAGCAAACAAACCATAGAGATAGAACTTGAAACTGCTTTATGGTGTCAAGTTTCAAAGAGCTAGCACAAACCGTGTTTGATTTAGAGTTCCAAATACATGTATCCCTATAAAAGAATACAGAGTGAAACCTCAAAATGAAACCGGTTACTGCCAACGAACGGTTTCACCTAGAAGAACGAAATTTGGCGAGCCAATTGGGATTGGTGTACTGATCATTACCTGAAAGTTTCATCAAGATTGGGTGAAAAAGTGTGTGCTGAGATTTCAGGAAACTCGTAGTTTTTTAAAGCTTGGCAGGCCCTTTCCATTAAAGTAATTCTCGCCAGTCTCTGCTTAGGGCTACATCAACAGCAAACAAACCATAGAGATAGAACTTGAAACTGCTTTATGGTGCCAAGTTTCAAAGAGCTAGCACAAACCGTGTTTGATTTAGAGTTCCAAATACATGTATCCCTATAGGAGAAAACAGAATGAAACCTCAAAATGAAACCGGTTACTGCCAACGAACGGTTTCACCTAGAAGAACGAAATTTGGCGAGCCAAGTGGGATTGGTGTACTGATCATTACCTGAAAGTTTCATCAAGATTGGGTGAAAAAGTGTGTGCTGAGATTTCAGGCAACTCGTAGTTTTTTGGAAGCTTGGCAGGCCCTTTCCATGAAAGTGATTCTCGCCAGTCTCTGCTTAGGGCTACATCAACAGCAAACAAACCATAGAGATAGAACTTGAAACTGCTTTATGGTGTCAAGTTTCAAAGAGCTAGCACAAACCGTGTTTGATTTAGAGTTCCAAATACATGTATCCCTATAGGAGAAAACAGAGTGAAACCTCAAAATGAAACCGGTTACTGCGAAGGAACGGTTTCACCCAGAAGAACGAAATTTGGCGAGCCAAGTGGGATTGGTGTACTGATCATTACCTGAAAGTTTCATCAAGATTGGGTGAAAAAGTGTGTGCTGAGATTTCAGGCAACTCGTAGTTTTTTAGAAGCTTGGCAGGCCCTTTCCTTGAATCTGATTCTCGCCAGTCTCTGCTTAGGGCTACATCAACAGCAAACAAACCATAGAGAAAGAACTTGAAACTGCTTTATTGTGTCAAGTTTCAAAGAGCTAGCACAAACCGTGTTTGATTTAGAGTTCCAAATACATGTATCCCTATAGGAGAAAACAGAGTGAAAACTCAAAATGAAACCGGTTACTGCCAACGAACGGTTTCACCTAGAAGAACGAAATTTGGCGAGCCAAGTGGGATTGGTGTACTGATCATTACCTGAAAGTTTCATCAAGATTGGGTGAAAAAGTGTGTGCTGAGATTTCAGGCAACTCGTAGTTATTTGGAAGCTTGGCAGGCCCTTTCCATGAAAGTGATTCTCCCCAGTCTCTTCTTAGGGCTACATCAACAGCAAACAAACCATAGTGATAGAACTTGAAACTGCTTTATGGTGTCAAGTTTCAAAGAGCTAGCATAAACCGTGTTTGATTTAGAGTTCCAAATACATGTATCCCTATAGGAGAAAACAGAGTGAAACCTCAAAATGAAACCGGTTACTGCCAACGAACGGTTTCACCTAGAAGAACGAAATCTGGGGAGCCAAGTGGGATTGGTGTACTGATCATTACCTGAAAGTTTCATCGAGATTGGGTGCAAAAGTGTGTGCTGAGATTTCAGGCAACTCGTAGTTTTTTGGAAGCTTGGCAGGCCCTTTCCATGAAAGTGATTCTCGCCAGTCTCTGCTTAGGGCTACATCAACAGCAAACAAACCATAGAGATAGAACTTGAAACTGCTTTATGGTGTCAAGTTTCAAAGAGCTAGCACAAACCGTGTTTGATTTAGAGTTCCAAATACATGTATCCCTATAGGAGAAAACAGAGTGAAACCTCAAAATGAAACCGGTTACTGCCAACGAACGGTTTCAACTAGAAGAACGAAATTTGGCGAGCCAAGTGGGATTGGTGTACAGATCATTACGTGAAAGTTTCATCAAGATTGGGAGAAGAAGTGTGTGCTGAGATTTCAGGCAACCCGTAGTTTTTTAAAGCTTTGCAGGCCCTTTCCATGAAAGTGATTCTCGCCAGTCTCTGCTTAGGGCTACATCAACAGCAAAAAACCATAGAGATAGAACTTGAATCTGCTTTATGGTGTCAAGTTTCAAAGAGCTAGCACAAACCATGTTTGATTTAGAGTTCCAAATACATGTATCCCTATAGGAGAAAACAGAGTGAAACCTCAAAATGAAACCGGTTACTGCCAACGAACGGTTTCACCTAGAAGAACGAAATTTGGCGAGCCAAGTGGGATTGGTGTACTGATCATTACCTGAAAGTTTCATCAAGATTGGGTGAAAAAGTGTGTGCTGAGATTTCAGGCAACTCGTAGTTTTTTGGAAGCTTGGCAGGCCCTTTCCATGAAAGTGATTCTCGCCAGTCTCTGCTTAGGGGTACATCAACAGCAAACAAACCATAGAGATAGAACTTGAAACTGCTTTATGGTGTCAAGTTTCAAAGAGCTAGCACAAACCGTGTTTGATTTAGAGTTCCAAATACATGTATCCCTATAGGAGAAAACAGAGTGAAACCTCAAAATGAAACCGGTTACTGCCAACGAACGGTTTCACCTAGAAGAACGAAATTTGGCGAGCCAAGTGGGATTGGTGTACTGATCATTACCTAAAAGTTTCATCAAGATTGGGTGAAAAAGAGTGTGCTGAGATTTCAGGCAACTCGTAGTTTTTTGGAAGCTTGGCAGGCCCTTTCCATGAAAGTGATTCTCGCCAGTCTCTGCTTAGGGGTACATCAACAGCAAAGAAACAATAGAGATAGAACTTGAAACTGCTTTATGGTGTCAAGTTTCAAAGAGCTAGCACAAACCCTGTTTGATTTAGAGTTCCAAATACATGTATCCCTATAGGAGAAAACAGAGTGAAACCTCAAAAATGAAACCGGTTACTGCCAACGAACGGTTCACCTAGAAGAACAACATTTGGCGAGCCAAGTGGGATTGGTGTACTGATCATTACCTGAAAGTTTCATCAAGATTGGGTGAAAAAGTGTGTGCTGAGATTTCAGGCAACTCGTCGTTTTTGGAAGCTTGGCAGGCCCTTTCCATGAAAGTGATTCTCGCCAGTCTCTGCTTAGGGCTACATCAACAGCAAACAAACCATAGAGATAGAACTTGAAACTGCTTTATGGTGTCAAGTTTCAAAGAGCTAGCACAAACCGTGTTTGATTTAGAGTTCCAAATACATGTATCCCTATAGGACAAAACAGAGTGAAACCTCAAAATGAAACCGGTTACTGCCAACGAACGGTTTCACCTAGAAGAACGAAATTTGGCGAGACAAGTGGGATTGGTGTACTGATCATTACCTGAAAGTTTCATCAAGATTGGGTGAAAAAGTGTGTGCTGAGATTTCAGGCAACTCGTAGTTTTTTGGAAGCTTGGCAGGCCCTTTCCATGAAAGTGATTCTCGCCAGTCTCTGCTTAGGGGTACATCAACAGCAAACAAACCATAGAGATAGAACTTGAAACTGCTTTATGGTGTCAAGTTTCAAAGAGCTAGCACAAACCGTGTTTGATTTAGAGTTCCAAATACATGTATCCCTATAAAAGAATACAGAGTGAAACCTCAAAATGAAACCGGTTACTGCCAACGAACGGTTTCAACCTAGAAGAACGAAATTTGGCGAGCCAATTGGGATTGGTGTACTGATCATTACCTGAAAGTTTCATCAAGATTGGGTGAAAAAGTGTGTGCTGAGATTTCAGGAAACTCGTAGTTTTTTAAAGCTTGGCAGGCCCTTTCCATTAAAGTGATTCTCGCCAGTCTCTGCTTAGGGCTACATCAACAGCAAACAAACCATAGAGATAGAACTTGAAACTGATTTATGGTGCCAAGTTTCAAAGAGCTAGCACAAACCGTGTTTGATTTAGAGTTCCAAATACATGTATCCCTATAAAAGAATACAGAGTGAAACCTCAAAATGAAACCGGTTACTGCCAACGAACGGTTTCACCTAGAAGAACGAAATTTGGCGAGCCAAGTGGGATTGGTGTACTGATCATTACCTGAAAGTTTCATCAAGATTGGGTGAAAAAGTGTGTGCTGAGATTTCAGGCAACTCGTAGTTTTTTAAAGCTTGGCAGGCCCTTCCATGAAAGTGATTCTCGCCAGTCTCTGCTTAGGGCTACATCAACAGCAAAAAACCATAGAGATAGAACTTGAATCTGCTTTATGGTGTCAAGTTTCAAAGAGCTAGCACAAACCGTGTTTGATTTAGAGTTCCAAATACATGTATCCCTATAGGAGAAAACAGAGTGAAACCTCAAAATGAAACCGGTTACTGCCAACGAACGGTTTCACCTAGAAGAACGAAATTTGGCGAGCCAAGTGGAATTGGTGTACTGATCATTACCTGAAAGTTTCATCAAGATTGGGTGAAAAAGTGTGTGCTGAGATTTCAGGCAACTCGTAGTTTTTTGGAAGCTTGGCAGGCCCTTTCCATGAAAGTGATTCTCGCCAGTCTCTGCTTAGGGGTACATCAACAGCAAACAAACCATAGAGATAGAACTTGAAACTGCTTTATTGTGTCAAGTTTCAAAGAGCTAGCACAAACCGTGTTTGATTTAGAGTTCCAAATACATGTATCCCTATAGGAGAAAACAGAGTGAAACCTCAAAATGAAACCGGTTACTGCCAACGAACGGTTTCACCTAGAAGAACGAAATTTGGCGAGCCAAGTGGGATTGGTGTACTGATCATTACCTGAAAGTTTAATCAAGATTCGGTGAAAAAGTGTGTGCTGAGATTTCAGGCAACTCGTAGTTTTTTGGAAGCTTGGCAGGCCCTTTCCATGAAAGTCATTCTCGCCAGTCTCTGCTTAGGGCTACATTAACAGCAAACAAACCATAGAGATAGAACTTGAAACTGCTTTATGGTGCCAAGTTTCAAAGAGCTAGCACAAACCGTGTTTGATTTAGAGTTCCAAATACATGTATCCCTATAGGAGAAAACAGAGTGAAACCTCAAAATGAAACCGGTTACTGCCAACGAACGGTTTCACCTAGAAGAACGAAATTTGGCGAGCCAAGTGGGATTGCTGTACTGATCATTACCTGAAAGTTTCATCAAGATTGGGTGAAAAAGTGTGTGCTGAGATTTCAGGCAACTCGTAGTTTTTTGGAAGCTTGGCAGGCCCTTTCCATGAAAGTGATTCTCGCCAGTCTCTGCTTAGGGCTACATCAACAGCAAACAAACCATAGAGATAGAACTTGAAACTGCTTTATTGTGTCAAGTTTCAAAGAGCTAGCACAAACCGTGTTTGATTTAGAGTTCCAAATACATGTATCCCCTATAGGAGAAAACAGAGTGAAACCTCAAAATGAAACCGGTTACTGCCAAGGAACGGTTTCACCCAGAAGAACGACATTTGGCGAGCCAAGTGGGATTGGTGTACTGATCATTACCTGAAAGTTTCATCAAGATTGGGTGAAAAAGTGTGTGCTGAGATTTCAGGCAACTCGTAGTTTTTTGGAAGCTTGGCAGGCCCTTTCCATGAAAGTGATTCTCGCCAGTCTCTGCTTAGGGGTACATCAACAGCAAACAAACCATAGAGATAGAACTTGAAACTGCTTTATGGTGTCAAGTTTCAAAGACCTAGCACAAACCGTGTTTGATTTAGAGTTCCAAATACATGTATCCCTATAAAAGAATACAGAGTGAAACCTCAAAATGAAACCGGTTACTGCCAACGAACGGTTTCACCTAGAAGAACGAAATTTGGCGAGCCAATTGGGATTGGTGTACTGATCATTACCTGAAAGTTTCATCAAGATTGGGTGAAAAAGTGTGTGCTGAGATTTCAGGAAACTCGTAGTTTTTTAAAGCTTGGCAGGCCCTTTCCATTAAAGTGATTCTCGCCAGTCTCTGCTTAGGGCTACATCAACAGCAAACAAACCATAGAGATAGAACTTGAAACTGCTTTATGGTGCCAAGTTTCAAAGAGCTAGCACAAACCGTGTTTGATTTAGAGTTCCAAATACATGTATCCCTATAGGAGAAAACAGAGTGAAACCTCAAAATGAAACCGGTTACTGCCAACGAACGGTTTCACCTAGAAGAACGAAATTTGGCGAGCCAAGTGGGATTGGTGTACTGATCATTACCTGAAAGTTTCATCAAGATTGGGTGAAAAAGTGTGTGCTGAGATTTCAGGCAACTCGTAGTTTTTTAAAGCTTGGCAGGCCCTTTCCATGAAAGTGATTCTCGCCAGTCTCTGCTTAGGGCTACATCAACAGCAAAAAACCATAGAGATAGAACTTGAATCTGCTTTATGGTGTCAAGTTTCAAAGAGCTAGCACAAACCGTGTTTGATTTAGAGTTCCAAATACATGTATCACTATAGGAGAAAACAGAGTGAAACCTCAAAATGAAACCGGTTACTGCCAACGAACGGTTTCACCTAGAAGAACGAAATTTGGCGAGCCAAGTGGAATTGGTGTACTGATCATTACCTGAAAGTTTCATCAAGATTGGGTGAAAAAGTGTGTGCTGAGATTTCAGGCAACTCGTAGTTTTTTGGAAAGCTTGGCAGGCCCTTTCCATGAAAGTGATTCTCGCCAGTCTCTGCTTAGGGGTACATCAACAGCAAACAAACCATAGAGATAGAACTTGAAACTGCTTTATGGTGTCAAGTTTCAAAGAGCTAGCACAAACCGTGTTTGATTTAGAGTTCCAAATACATGTATCCCTATAAAAGAATACAGAGTGAAACCTCAAAATGAAACCGGTTACTGCCAACGAACGGTTTCACCTAGAAGAACGAAATTTGGCGAGCCAATTGGGATTGGTGTATTGATCATTACCTGAAAGTTTCATCAAGATTGGGTGAAAAAGTGTGTGCTGAGATTTCAGGAAACTCGTAGTTTTTTAAAGCTTGGCAGGCCCTTTCCATTAAAGTGATTCTCGCCAGTCTCTGCTTAGGGCTACATCAACAGCAAACAAACCATAGAGATAGAACTTGAAACTGCTTTATGGTGCCAAGTTTCAAAGAGCTAGCACAAACCGTGTTTGATTTAGAGTTCCAAATACATGTATCCCTATAGGAGAAAACAGAGTGAAATCTCAAAATGAAACCGGTTACTGCCAACGAACGGTTTCACCTAGAAGAACGAAATTTGGCGAGCCAAGTGGGATTGGTGTACTGATCATTACCTGAAAGTTTCATCAAGATTGGGTGAAAAAGTGTGTGCTGAGATTTCAGGCAACTCGTAGTTTTTTGGAAGCTTGGCAGGCCCTTTCCATGAAAGTGATTCTCGCCAGTCTCTGCTTAGGGCTACATCAACAGCAAACAAACCATAGAGATAGAACTTGAAACTGCTTTATTGTGTCAAGTTTCAAAGAGCTAGCACAAACCGTGTTTGATTTAGAGTTCCAAATACATGTATCCCTATAGGAGAAAACAGAGTGAAACCTCAAAATGAAACCGGTTACTGCCAAGGAACGGTTTCACCCAGAAGAACGACATTTGGCGAGCCAAGTGGGATTGGTGTACTGATCATTACCTGAAAGTTTCATCAAGATTGGGTGAAAAAGTGTGTGCTGAGATTTCAGGCAACTCGTAGTTTTTTGGAAGCTTGGCAGGCCCTTTCCATGAAAGTGATTCTCGCCAGTTTCTGCTTAGGGGTACATCAACAGCAAAGAAACAATAGAGATAGAACTTGAAACTGCTTTATGGTGTCAAGTTTCAAAGAGCTAGCACAAACCCTGTTTGATTTAGAGTTCCAAATACATGTATCCCTATAGGAGAAAACAGAGTGAAACCTCAAAATGAAACCGGTTACTGCCAACGAACGGTTTCACCTAGAAGAACAACATTTGGCGAGCCAAGTGGGATTGGTGTACTGATCATTACCTGAAAGTTTCATCAAGATTGGGTGAAAAAGTGTGTGCTGAGATTTCAGGCAACTCGTAGTTTTTTGGAAGCTTGGCAGGCCCTTTCCATGAAAGTGATTCTCGCCAGTCTCTGCTTAGGGCTACATCAACAGCAAACAAACCATAGAGATAGAACTTGAAACTGCTTTATGGTGTCAAGTTTCAAAGAGCTAGCACAAACCGTGTTTGATTTAGAGTTCCAAATACATGTATCCCTATAGGAGAAAACAGAGTGAAACCTCAAAATGAAACCGGTTACTGCCAACGAACGGTTTCACCTAGAAGAACGAAATTTGGCGAGCCAAGTGGGATTGGTTTACTGATCATTACCTGAAAGTTTCATCAAGATTGGGTGAAAAAGTGTGTGCTGAGATTTCAGGCAACTCGTAGTTTTTTAAAGCTTGGCAGGCCCTTTCCATGAAAGTGATTCTCGCCAGTCTCTGCTTAGGGCTACATCAACAGCAAACAAACCATAGAGAGAGAACTTGAAACTGCTTTATGGTGTCAAGTTTCAAAGAGCTAGCACAAACTGTGTTTGATTTAGAGTTGGAAATACATGTATCCCTATAGGCGAAAACAGAGTGAAACCTCAAAATGAAACCGGTTACTGCCAACGAACGGTTTCACCTAGAAGAACGAAATTTGGCGAGCCAAGTGGGATTGGTGTACTGATCATTACCTGAAAGTTTCATCAAGATTGGGTGAAAAAGTGTGTGCTGAGATTTCAGGCAACTCGTAGTTATTTGGAAGCTTGGCAGGCCCTTTCCATGAAAGTGATTCTCCCCAGTCTCTGCTTAGGGCTACATCAACAGCAAACAAACCATAGAGATAGAACTTGAAACTGCTTTATGGTGTCAAGTTTCAAAGAGCTAGCATAAACCGTGTTTGATTTAGAGTTCCAAATACATGTATCCCTATAGGAGAAAACAGAGTGAAACCTCAAAATGAAACCGGTTATTGCCAACGAACGGTTTCACCTAGAAGAACGAAATCTGGGGAGCCAAGTGGGATTGGTGTACTGATCATTACCTGAAGGTTTCATCGAGATTGGGTGCAAAAGTGTGTGCTGAGATTTCAGGCAACTCGTAGTTTTTTGGAAGCTTGGCAGGCCCTTTCCATGAAAGTGATTCTCGCCAGTCTCTGCTTAGGGCTACATCAACAGCAAACAAACCATAGAGATAGAACTTGAAACTGCTTTATGGTGTCAAGTTTCAAAGAGCTAGCACAAACCGTGTTTGATTTAGAGTTCCAAATACATGTATCCCTATAGGAGAAAACAGAGTGAAACCTCAAAATGAAACCGGTTACTGCCAACGAACGGTTTCAACTAGAAGAACGAAATTTGGCGAGCCAAGTGGGATTGGTGTACAGATCATTACGTGAAAGTTTCATCAAGATTGGGTGAAGAAGTGTGTGCTGAGATTTCAGGCAAACTCGTAGTTTTTTAAAGCTTTGCAGGCCCTTTCCATGAAAGTGATTCTCGCCAGTCTCTGCTTAGGGCTACATCAACAGCAAAAAACCATAGAGATAGAACTTGAATCTGCTTTATGGTGTCAAGTTTCAAAGAGCTAGCACAAACCATGTTTGATTTAGAGTTCCAAATACATGTATCCCTATAGGAGAAAACAGAGTGAAACCTCAAAATGAAACCGGTTACTGCCAACGAACGGTTTCACCTAGAAGAACGAAATTTGGCGAGCCAAGTGGGATTGGTGTACTGATCATTACCTGAAAGTTTCATCAAGATTGGGTGAAAAAGTGTGTGCTGAGATTTCAGGCAACTCGTAGTTTTTTGGAAGCTTGGCAGGCCCTTTCCATGAAAGTGATTCTCGCCAGTCTCTGCTTAGGGCTACATCAACAGCAAACAAACCATAGAGATAGAACTTGAAACTGCTTTATTGTGTCAACTTTCAAAGAGCTAGCACAAATCGTGTTTGATTTAGAGTTCCAAATACATGTATCCCTATAGGAGAAAACAGAGTGAAACCTCAAAATGAAACCGGTTACTGCCAACGAACGGTTTCACCTCAAAGAACGAGATTTGGCGATCCTAGTGGGATTGGTGTACTGACCATTACCTGAAAGTTTCATCAAGATTGGGTGAAAAAGTGTGTGCTGAGATTTCAGGGAACTCGTAGTTTTTTGGAAGCTTGGCAGGCCCTTTCCATGAAAGTGATTCTCGCCACTCTCTGCTTAGGGCTACATCAACAGCAAACAAACCATAGAGATAGAACTTGAAACTGCTTTATGGTGTCAAGTTTCAAAGAGCTAACACATACTGTGTTTGATTTAGAGTTCCAAATACATGTATCCCTCTAGGAGAAAACAGAGTGAAACCTCAAAATGAAACCGGTTACTGCCAACGAACGGTTTCACCTAGAAGAACGAAATTTGGCGAGCCAAGTGGGATTGGTGTACTGACCATTACATGAAAGTTTCATCAAAATTGGGTGAAAAAGTGTGTGCTGAGATTTCAGGCAACTCGTAGTTTTTTGGAAGCTTGGCAGGCCCTTTCCATGAAAGTGATTCTCGCCAGTCTCTGCTTAGGGCTACATCAACAGCAAACAAACCATAGAGATAGAACTTGAAACTGCTTTATTGTGTCAAGTTTCAAAGAGCTAGCACAAACCGTGTTTGATTTAGAGTTCCAAATACATGTATCCCTATAGGCGAAAACAGAGTGAAACCTCAAAATGAAACCGGTTACTGCCAACGAACGGTTTCACCTAGAAGAACGAAATTTGGCGAGCCAAGTGGGATTGGTGTACTGACCATTACCTGAAAGTTTCATCAACATTGGGTGAAAAAGTGTGTGCTGAGATTTCCGGCAACTCGTAGTTTTTTGGAAGCTTGGCAGGCCCTTTCCATGAAAGTGATTCTCGCCAGTCTCTGCTTACGGCTACATCAACAGCAAACAAACCATAGAGATAGAACTTGAAACTGCTTTATTGTGTCAAGTTTCAAAGAGCTAGCACAAACCGTGTTTGATTTAGAGTTCCAAATACATGTATCCCTATAGGAGAAAACAGAGTGAAACCTCAAAATGAAACCGGTTACTGCCAACGAACGGTTTCACCTAGAAGAACGAAATTTGGCGAGCCAAGTGGGATTGGTGTACTGATCATTACCTGAAAGTTTAATCAAGATTCGGTGAAAAAGTGTGTGCTGAGATTTCAGGCAACTCGTAGTTTTTTGGAAGCTTGGCAGGCCCTTTCCATGAAAGTCATTCTCTCCAGTCTCTGCTTAGGGCTACATTAACAGCAAACAAACCATTGAGATAGAACTTGAAACTGCTTTATTGTGTCAAGTTTCAAAGAGCTAGCACAAACCGTGTTTGATTTAGAGTTCCAAATACATGTATCCCTATAGGAGAAAACAGAGTGAAACCTCAAAATGAAACCGGTTACTGCCAACGAACGGTTTCACCTAGAAGAACGAAATTTGGCGAGCCAAGTGGGATTGGTGTACTGACCATTACCTGAAAGTTTCATCAAGATTGGGTGAAAAAGTGTGTGCTGAGATTTCAGGCAACTCGTAGTTTTTTGGAAGCTTGGCAGGCCCGTTCCATGAAAGTGATTCTTGCCAGTCTCTGCTTAGGGCTACATCAACAGCAAACAAACCATAGAGATAGAACTTGAAACTGCTTTATGGTGTCAAGGTTCAAAGAGCTAGCACAAACCGTGTTTGATTTAGAGTTCCAAATACATGTATCCCTATAGGCGAAAACAGAGTGAAACCTCAAAATGAAACCGGTTACTGCCAACGAACGGTTTCACCTAGAAGAACGAAATTTGGCGAGCCAAGTGGGACTGGTGTACTGATCATTACCTGAAAGTTTCATCAAGATTGGGTGAAAAAGTGTGTGCTGAGATTTCCGGCAACTCGTAGTTTTTTGGAAGCTTGGCAGGCCCTTTCCATGAAAGTGATTCTCGCCAGTCTCTGCTTAGGGCTACATCAACAGCAAACAAACCATAGAGATAGAACTTGAAACTGCTTTATTGTGTCAAGTTTCAAAGAGCTAGCACAAACCGTGTTTGATTTAGAGTTCCAAATACATGTATCCCTATAGGCGAAAACAGAGTGAAACCTCAAAATGAAACCGGTTACTGCCAACGAACGGTTTCACCTAGAAGAACGAAATTTGGCGAGCCAAGTGGGACTGGTGTACTGATCATTACCTGAAAGTTTCATCAACATTGGGTGAAAAAGTGTGTGCTGAGATTTCCGGCAACTCGTAGTTTTTTGGAAGCTTGGCAGGCCCTTTCCATGAAAGTGATTCTCGCCAGTCTCTGCTTAGGGCTACATCAACAGCAAACAAACCATAGAGATAGAACTTGAAACTGCTTTATGGTGTCAAGTTTCAAAGAGCTAGCACAAACCGTGTTTGATTTAGAGTTCCAAATACATGTATCCCTATAGGAGAAAACAGAGTGAAACCTCAAAATGAAACCGGTTACTGCCAACGAACGGTTTCACCTAGAAGAACGAAATTTGGCGAGCCAAGTGGGATTGGTTTACTGATCATTACCTGAAAGTTTCATCAAGATTGGGTGAAAAAGTGTGTGCTGAGATTTCAGGCAACTCGTAGTTTTTTAAAGCTTGGCAGGCCCTTTCCATGAAAGTGATTCTCGCCAGTCTCTGCTTAGGGCTACATCAACAGCAAACAAACCATAGAGAGAGAACTTGAAACTGCTTTATGGTGTCAAGTTTCAAAGAGCTAGCACAAACTGTGTTTGATTTAGAGTTGGAAATACATGTATCCCTATAGGCGAAAACAGAGTGAAACCTCAAAATGAAACCGGTTACTGCCAACGAACGGTTTCACCTAGAAGAACGAAATTTGGCGAGCCAAGTGGGATTGGTGTACTGATCATTACCTGAAAGTTTCATCAAGATTGGGTGAAAAAGTGTGTGCTGAGATTTCAGGCAACTCGTAGTTATTTGGAAGCTTGGCAGGCCCTTTCCATGAAAGTGATTCTCCCCAGTCTCTGCTTAGGGCTACATCAACAGCAAACAAACCATAGAGATAGAACTTGAAACTGCTTTATGGTGTCAAGTTTCAAAGAGCTAGCATAAACCGTGTTTGATTTAGAGTTCCAAATACATGTATCCCTATAGGAGAAAACAGAGTGAAACCTCAAAATGAAACCGGTTATTGCCAACGAACGGTTTCACCTAGAAGAACGAAATCTGGGGAGCCAAGTGGGATTGGTGTACTGATCATTACCTGAAGGTTTCATCGAGATTGGGTGCAAAAGTGTGTGCTGAGATTTCAGGCAACTCGTAGTTTTTTGGAAGCTTGGCAGGCCCTTTCCATGAAAGTGATTCTCGCCAGTCTCTGCTTAGGGCTACATCAACAGCAAACAAACCATAGAGATAGAACTTGAAACTGCTTTATGGTGTCAAGTTTCAAAGAGCTAGCACAAACCGTGTTTGATTTAGAGTTCCAAATACATGTATCCCTATAGGAGAAAACAGAGTGAAACCTCAAAATGAAACCGGTTACTGCCAACGAACGGTTTCAACTAGAAGAACGAAATTTGGCGAGCCAAGTGGGATTGGTGTACAGATCATTACGTGAAAGTTTCATCAAGATTGGGTGAAGAAGTGTGTGCTGAGATTTCAGGCAACTCGTAGTTTTTTAAAGCTTTGCAGGCCCTTTCCATGAAAGTGATTCTCGCCAGTCTCTGCTTAGGGCTACATCAACAGCAAAAAACCATAGAGATAGAACTTGAATCTGCTTTATGGTGTCAAGTTTCAAAGAGCTAGCACAAACCATGTTTGATTTAGAGTTCCAAATACATGTATCCCTATAGGAGAAAACAGAGTGAAACCTCAAAATGAAACCGGTTACTGCCAACGAACGGTTTCACCTAGAAGAACGAAATTTGGCGAGCCAAGTGGGATTGGTGTACTGATCATTACCTGAAAGTTTCATCAAGATTGGGTGAAAAAGTGTGTGCTGAGATTTCAGGCAACTCGTAGTTTTTTTGGAAGCTTGGCAGGCCCTTTCCATGAAAGTGATTCTCGCCAGTCTCTGCTTAGGGCTACATCAACAGCAAACAAACCATAGAGATAGAACTTGAAACTGCTTTATTGTGTCAACTTTCAAAGAGCTAGCACAAATCGTGTTTGATTTAGAGTTCCAAATACATGTATCCCTATAGGAGAAAACAGAGTGAAACCTCAAAATGAAACCGGTTACTGCCAACGAACGGTTTCACCTCAAAGAACGAGATTTGGCGATCCTAGTGGGATTGGTGTACTGACCATTACCTGAAAGTTTCATCAAGATTGGGTGAAAAAGTGTGTGCTGAGATTTCAGGGAACTCGTAGTTTTTTGGAAGCTTGGCAGGCCCTTTCCATGAAAGTGATTCTCGCCACTCTCTGCTTAGGGCTACATCAACAGCAAACAAACCATAGAGATAGAACTTGAAACTGCTTTATGGTGTCAAGTTTCAAAGAGCTAACACATACTGTGTTTGATTTAGAGTTCCAAATACATGTATCCCTCTAGGAGAAAACAGAGTGAAACCTCAAAATGAAACCGGTTACTGCCAACGAACGGTTTCACCTAGAAGAACGAAATTTGGCGAGCCAAGTGGGATTGGTGTACTGACCATTACATGAAAGTTTCATCAAAATTGGGTGAAAAAGTGTGTGCTGAGATTTCAGGCAACTCGTAGTTTTTTGGAAGCTTGGCAGGCCCTTTCCATGAAAGTGATTCTCGCCAGTCTCTGCTTAGGGCTACATCAACAGCAAACAAACCATAGAGATAGAACTTGAAACTGCTTTATTGTGTCAAGTTTCAAAGAGCTAGCACAAACCGTGTTTGATTTAGAGTTCCAAATACATGTATCCCTATAGGCGAAAACAGAGTGAAACCTCAAAATGAAACCGGTTACTGCCAACGAACGGTTTCACCTAGAAGAACGAAATTTGGCGAGCCAAGTGGGATTGGTGTACTGACCATTACCTGAAAGTTTCATCAACATTGGGTGAAAAAGTGTGTGCTGAGATTTCCGGCAACTCGTAGTTTTTTGGAAGCTTGGCAGGCCCTTTCCATGAAAGTGATTCTCGCCAGTCTCTGCTTACGGCTACATCAACAGCAAACAAACCATAGAGATAGAACTTGAAACTGCTTTATTGTGTCAAGTTTCAAAGAGCTAGCACAAACCGTGTTTGATTTAGAGTTCCAAATACATGTATCCCTATAGGAGAAAACAGAGTGAAACCTCAAAATGAAACCGGTTACTGCCAACGAACGGTTTCACCTAGAAGAACGAAATTTGGCGAGCCAAGTGGGATTGGTGTACTGATCATTACCTGAAAGTTTAATCAAGATTCGGTGAAAAAGTGTGTGCTGAGATTTCAGGCAACTCGTAGTTTTTTGGAAGCTTGGCAGGCCCTTTCCATGAAAGTCATTCTCTCCAGTCTCTGCTTAGGGCTACATTAACAGCAAACAAACCATTGAGATAGAACTTGAAACTGCTTTATTGTGTCAAGTTTCAAAGAGCTAGCACAAACCGTGTTTGATTTAGAGTTCCAAATACATGTATCCCTATAGGAGAAAACAGAGTGAAACCTCAAAATGAAACCGGTTACTGCCAACGAACGGTTTCACCTAGAAGAACGAAATTTGGCGAGCCAAGTGGGATTGGTGTACTGACCATTACCTGAAAGTTTCATCAAGATTGGGTGAAAAAGTGTGTGCTGAGATTTCAGGCAACTCGTAGTTTTTTGGAAGCTTGGCAGGCCCGTTCCATGAAAGTGATTCTTGCCAGTCTCTGCTTAGGGCTACATCAACAGCAAACAAACCATAGAGATAGAACTTGAAACTGCTTTATGGTGTCAAGGTTCAAAGAGCTAGCACAAACCGTGTTTGATTTAGAGTTCCAAATACATGTATCCCTATAGGCGAAAACAGAGTGAAACCTCAAAATGAAACCGGTTACTGCCAACGAACGGTTTCACCTAGAAGAACGAAATTTGGCGAGCCAAGTGGGACTGGTGTACTGATCATTACCTGAAAGTTTCATCAAGATTGGGTGAAAAAGTGTGTGCTGAGATTTCCGGCAACTCGTAGTTTTTGGAAGCTTGGCAGGCCCTTTCCATGAAAGTGATTCTCGCCAGTCTCTGCTTAGGGCTACATCAACAGCAAACAAACCATAGAGATAGAACTTGAAACTGCTTTATTGTGTCAAGTTTCAAAGAGCTAGCACAAACCGTGTTTGATTTAGAGTTCCAAATACATGTATCCCTATAGGCGAAAACAGAGTGAAACCTCAAAATGAAACCGGTTACTGCCAACGAACGGTTTCACCTAGAAGAACGAAATTTGGCGAGCCAAGTGGGACTGGTGTACTGATCATTACCTGAAAGTTTCATCAACATTGGGTGAAAAAGTGTGTGCTGAGATTTCCGGCAACTCGTAGTTTTTGGAAGCTTGGCAGGCCCTTTCCATGAAAGTGATTCTCGCCACTCTCAGCTTAGGGCTACATCAACAGCAAACAAACCATAGAGATAGAACTTGAAACTGCTTTATGGTGTCAAGTTTCAAAGAGCTAGCACAAACTGTGTTTGATTTAGAGTTCCAAATACATGTATCCCTATAGGAGAAAACAGAGTGAAACCTCAAAATGAAACCGGTTACTGCCAACGAACGGTTTCACCTAGAAGAACGAAATTTGGCGAGCCAAGTGGGATTGGTGTACTGACCATTACATGAAAGTTTCATCAAAATTGGGTGAAAAAGTGTGTGCTGAGATTTCAGGCAACTCGTAGTTTTTTGGAAGTTTGGCAGGCCCTTTCCATGAAAGTGATTCTCGCCAGTCTCTGCTTAGGGCTACATCAACAGCAAACAAACCATAGAGATAGAACTTGAAACTGCTTTATTGTGTCAAGTTTCAAAGAGCTAGCACAAACCGTGTTTGATTTAGAGTTCCAAATACATGTATCCCTATAGGCGAAAACAGAGTGAAACCTCAAAATGAAACCGGTTACTGCCAACGAACGGTTTCACCTAGAAGAACGAAATTTGGCGAGCCAAGTGGGATTGGTGTACTGACCATTACCTGAAAGTTTCATCAAGATTGGGTGAAAAAGTGTGTGCTGAGATTTCCGGCAACTCGTAGTTTTTTGGAAGCTTGGCAGGCCCTTTCCATGAAAGTGATTCTCGCCAGTCTCTGCTTACGGCTACATCAACAGCAAACAAACCATAGAGATAGAACTTGAAACTGCTTTATTGTGTCAAGTTTCAAAGAGCTAGCACAAACCGTGTTTGATTTAGAGTTCCAAATACATGTATCCCTATAGGAGAAAACAGAGTGAAACCTCAAAATGAAACCGGTTACTGCCAACGAACGGTTTCACCTAGAAGAACGAAATTTGGCGAGCCAAGTGGGATTGGTGTACTGATCATTACCTGAAAGTTTAATCAAGATTCGGTGAAAAAGTGTGTGCTGAGATTTCAGGCAACTCGTAGTTTTTTGGAAGCTTGGCAGGCCCTTTCCATGAAAGTCATTCTCGCCAGTCTCTGCTTAGGGCTACATTAACAGCAAACAAACCATTGAGATAGAACTTGAAACTGCTTTATTGTGTCAAGTTTCAAAGAGCTAGCACAAACCGTGTTTGATTTAGAGTTCCAAATACATGTATCCCTATAGGAGAAAACAGAGTGAAACCTCAAAATGAAACCGGTTACTGCCAACGAACGGTTTCACCTAGAAGAACGAAATTTGGCGAGCCAAGTGGGATTGGTGTACTGACCATTACCTGAAAGTTTCATCAAGATTGGGTGAAAAAGTGTGTGCTAAGATTTCAGGCAACTCGTAGTTTTTTGGAAGCTTGGCAGGCCCTTTCCATGAAAGTGATTCTTGCCAGTCTCTGCTTAGGGCTACATCAACAGCAAACAAACCATAGAGATAGAACTTGAAACTGCTTTATTGTGTCAAGTTTCAAAGAGCTAGCACAAACCGTGTTTGATTTAGAGTTCCAAATACATGTATCCCTATAGGCGAAAACAGAGTGAAACCTCAAAATGAAACCGGTTACTGCCAACGAACGGTTTCACCTAGAAGAACGAAATTTGGCGAGCCAAGTGGGACTGGTGTACTGATCATTACCTGAAAGTTTCATCAAGATTGGGTGAAAAAGTGTGTGCTGAGATTTCCGGCAACTCGTAGTTTTTTGGAAGCTTGGCAGGCCCTTTCCATGAAAGTGATTCTCGCCATTCTCTGCTTAGGGCTACATCAACAGCAAACAAACCATAGAGATAGAACTTGAAACTGCTTTATTGTGTCAAGTTTCAAAGAGGTAGCACAAACCGTGTTTGATTTAGAGTTCCAAATACATGTATCCCTATAGGAGAAAACAGAGTGAAACCTCAAAATGAAACCGGTTACTGCCAACGAACGGTTTCACCTAGAAGAACGAAATTTGGCGAGCCAAGTGGGATTGGTGTACTGACAATTACCTGAAAGTTTCATCAAGATTGGGTGAAACGTGTGTGCTGAGATTTCCGGCAACTCTTAGTTTTTTGGAAGCTTGGCAGGCCCTTTCCATGAAAGTGATTCTCGCCAGTCTCTGATTAGGGCTACATCAACAGCAAACAAACCATAGAGATAGAACTTGAAACTGCTTTATTGTGTCAAGTTTCAAAGAGCTAGCACAAACCGTGTTTGATTTAGAGTTCCAAATACATGTATCCCTATAGGCGAAAACAGAGTGAAACCTCAAAATGAAACCGGTTACTGCCAACGAACGGTTTCACCTAGAAGAACGAAATTTGGCGAGCCAAGTGGGACTGGTGTACTGATCATTACCTGAAAGTTTCATCAACATTGGGTGAAAAAGTGTGTGCTGAGATTTCCGGCAACTCGTAGTTTTTTGGAAGCTTGGCAGGCACTTTCCATGAAAGTGATTCTCGCCAGTCTCTGCTTAGGGCTACATCAACAGCAAACAAACCATAGAGATAGAACTTGAAACTGCTTTATTGTGTCAAGTTTCAAAGAGCTAGCACAAACCGAGTTTGATTTAGAGTTCCAAATACATGTATAACTATAGGAGAAAACAGAGTGAAACCTCAAAATGAAACCGGTTACTGCCAACGAACAGTTTCACCAAGAAGAACGAAATTTGGCGAGCCAAGTGGGATTGGTGTACTGATCATTACCTGAAAGTTTCATCAAGATTGGGTGAAAAAGTGTGTGCTGAGAATTCAGGCAACTCGTAGTTCTTTGGAAGCTTGGCAGGCCTTTTCCATGAAAGTCATTCTCGCCAGTCTCTGCTTAGGGCTACATTAAGAGCAAACAAACCATTGAGATAGAACTTGAAACTGCTTTATTGTGTCAAGTTTCAAAGAGCTAGCACAAACCGTGTTTGATTTAGAGTTCCAAATACATGTATCCCTATAGGAGAAAACAGAGTGAAACCTCAAAATGAAACCGGTTACTGCCAAGGAACGGTTTCACCTAGAAGAACGAAATTTGGCGATCCAAGTGGGACTGGTGTACTGACCATTACCTGAAAGTTTCATCAAGATTGGGTGAAAAAGTGTGTGCTGAGATTTCAGGCAACTCGTAGTTTTTTGGAAGCTTGGCAGGCCCTTTCCATGTATCTGATTCTCGCCAGTCTCTGCTTAGGGCTACATCAACAGCAAACAAACCATAGAGATAGAACTTGAAACTGCTTTATTGTGTCAAGTTTCAAAGAGCTAGCACAAACCGTGTTTGATTTAGAGTTCCAAATACATGTATCCCTATAGGAGAAAACAGAGTGAAACCTGAAAATGAAACCAGTTACTGCCAACGAACAGTTTCACCTAGAAGAACGAAATTTGGCGAGCCAAGTGGGATTGGTGTACTGATCATTACCTGAAAGTTTCATCAAGATTGGGTGAAAAAGTGTGTGCTGAGATTTCAGGCAACTCGTAGTTTTTTGGAAGCTTGGCAGGCACTTTCCATGAAAGTGATTCTCGCCAGTCTCTGCTTAGGGCTACATCAACAGCAAACAAACCATAGAGATAGAACTTGAAACTGCTTTATTGTGTCAAGTTTCAAAGAGCTAGCACAAACCGTGTTTGATTTAGAGTTCCAAATATATGTATCCCTATAGGAGAAAACAGAGTGAAACCTCAAAATGAAACCGGTTACTGCCAACGAACGGTTTCACCTAGAAGAACGAAATTTGGCGAGCCAAGTGGGATTGGTGTACTGACCATTCATTGAAAGTTTCATGAAGATTGGGTGAAAAAGTGTGTGCTGAGATTTCCGGTAACTCGTAGTTTTTTGGATGCTTGGCAGGCCCTTTCCATGAAAGTGATTCTCGCCAGTCTCTGCTTAGGGCTACATCAACAGCAAACAAACCATAGAGATAGAACTTGAAACTGCTTTATTGTGTCAAGTTTCAAAGAGCTAGCACAAATCGTGTTTGATTTAGAGTTCCAAATACATGTATCCCTATAGGAGAAAACAGAGTGAAACCTCAAAATGAAACCGGTTACTGCCAACGAACGGTTTCACATCAAAGAACGAGATTTGGCGATCCTAGTGGGATTGGTGTACTGACCATTACCTGAAAGTTTCATCAAGATTGGGTGAAAAAGTGTGTGCTGAGATTTCCGGTAACTCGTAGTTTTTTGGATGCTTGGCAGGCCCTTTCCATGAAAGTGATTCTCGCCAGTCTCTGCTTAGGGCTACATCAACAGCAAACAAACCATAGAGATAGAACTTGAAACTGCTTTATTGTGTCAAGTTTCAAAGAGCTAGCACAAATCGTGTTTGATTTAGAGTTCCAAATACATGTATCCCTATAGGAGAAAACAGAGTGAAACCTCAAAATGAAACCGGTTACTGCCAACGAACGGTTTCACCTCAAAGAACGAGATTTGGCGATCCTAGTGGGATTGGTGTACTGACCATTACCTGAAAGTTTCATCAAGATTGGGTGGAAAAGTGTGTGCTGAGATTTCAGGCAACTCGTAGTTTTTTGGATGCTTGGCAGGCCCTTTCCATGAAAGTGATTCTCGCCAGTCTCTGCTTAGGGCTACATCAACAGCAAACAAACCATAGAGATAGAACTTGAAACTGCTTTATTGTGTCAAGTTTCAAAGAGCTAGCACAAACCGTGTTTGATTTAGCGTTCCAAATACATGTATCCCTATAGGAGAAAACAGAGTGAAACCTCAAAATGAAACCGGATACTGCCAACGAAAGGTTTCACCTCGAAGAACGAGATTTGGCGATCCAAGTGGGATTGGTGTACTGACCATTACCTGAAAGTTTCATCAAGATTGGGTGAAAAAGTGTGTGCTGAGATTTCAGGCAACTCGTAGTTTTTTGGAAGCTTGGCAGGCCCTTTCCATGAAAGTGATTCTCGCCAGTCTCTGCTTAGGGCTACATCAACAGCAAACAAACCATAGAGATAGACCTTGAAACTGCTTTATGGTGTCAAGTTTCAAAGAGCTAGCACAAACCGTGTTTGATTTAGAGTTCCAAATACATGTATCCCTATAGGAGAAAACAGAGTGAAACCTCAAAATGAAACCGGTTACTGCCAAGGAATGGTTTCACCTAGAAGAACGAGATTTGGCGAGCCAAGTGGGATTGGTGTACTGATCATTACCTGAAAGTTTCATCAAGATTGGGTGAAAAACTGTGTGCTGAGATTTCAGGCAACTCATAGTTTTTTGGAAGCTTGGCAGGCCTTTTCCATGAAAGTCATTCTCGCCAGTCTCTGCTTAGGGCTACATTAACAGCAAACAAACCATTGAGATAGAACTTGAAACTGCTTTATTGTGTCAAGTTTCAAAGAGCTAGCACAAACCGTGTTTGATTTAGAGTTCCAAATACATGTATCCCTATAGGAGAAAACAGAGTGAAACCTCAAAATGAAACCGGTTACTGCCAACGAACGGTTTCACCTAGAAGAACGAAATTTGGCGAGTCAAGTGGAATTGGTGTACTGACCATTACCTGAAAGTTTCATCAAGTTTGGGTGAAAAAGTGTGTGCTGAGATTTCAGGCAACTCGTAGTTTTTTGGAAGCTTGGCAGGCCCTTTCCATGAAAGTGATTCTCGCCAGTCTCTGCTTAGGGCTACATCAACAGCAAACAAACCATAGAGATAGAACTTGAAACTGCTTTATGGTGTCAAGTTTCAAAGAGCTAGCACAAACCGTGTTTGATTTAGAGTTCCAAATACATGTATCCCTATAGGCGAAAACAGAGTGAAACCTCAAAATGAAACCGGTTACTGCCAACGAACGGTTTCACCTAGAAGAACGAAATTTGGCGAGCCAAGTGGGACTGGTGTACTGACCATTACCTGAAAGTTTCATCAAGATTGGGTGAAAAAGTGTGTGCTGAGATTTCTGGCAACTCGTAGTTTTTGGAAGCTTGGCAGGCCCTTTCCATGAAAGTGATTCTCGCCAGTCTCTGCTTAGGGCTACATCAACAGCAAACAAACCATAGAGATAGAACTTGAAACTGCTTTATTGTGTCAAGTTTCAAAGAGCTAGCACAAACCGTGTTTGATTTAGAGTTCCAAATACATGTATCCCTATAGGAGAAAACAGAGTGAAACCTCAAAATGAAACCGGTTACTGCCAAGGAACGGTTTCACCTAGAAGAACGAAATTTGGCAAGCCAAGTGGGATTGGTGTACTGATCATTACCTGAAAGTTTCATCAAGATTGGGTGAAAAAGTGTGTGCTGAGATTTCAGGCAACTCGTAGTTTTTTGGAAGCTTGTCAGGCCCTTTCCATGAAAGTCATTCTCGCCAGTCTCTGCTTAGGGCTACATTAACAGCAAACAAACCATTGAGATAGAACTTGAAACTGCTTTATTTTGTCAAGTTTCAAAGAGCTAGCACAAACCGTGTTTGATTTAGAGTTCCAAATACATGTATCTATAGGAGAAAACAGAGTGAAACCTCAAAATGAAACCGGTTACTGCCAACGAACGGTTTCACCTAGAAGAACGAAATTTGGCGAGCCAAGTGGGATTGGTGTACTGACCATTACCTGAAAGTTTCATCAAGATTGGGTGAAAAAGGTGTGTGCTGAGATTTCAGGCAACTCGTAGTTTTTTGGAAGCTTGGCAGGCCCTTTCCATGAAAGTGATTCTCGCCAGTCTCTGCTTAGGGCTACATCAACAGCAAACAAACCATAGAGATAGAACTTGAAACTGTTTTATGGTGTCAAGTTTCAAAGAGCTAGCACAAACCGTGTTTGATTTAGAGTTCCAAATACATGTACCCCTATAGGCGAAAACAGAGTGAAACCTCAAAATGAAACCGGTTACTGCCAACGAACGGTTTCACCTAGAAGAACGAAATTTGGCGAGCCAAGTGGGACTGGTGTACTGACCATTACCTGAAAGTTTCATCAAGATTGGGTGAAAAAGTGTGTGCTGAGATTTCAGGCAACTCGTAGTTTTTTGGAAGCTTGGCAGGCCCTTTCCATGAAAGTGATTCTCGCCAGTCTCTGCTTAGGGCTACATCAACAGCAAACAAACCATAGAGATAGAACTTGAAACTGCTTTATTGTGTCAAGTTTCAAAGAGCTAGCACAAACCGTGTTTGATTTAGAGTTCCAAATACATGTATCCCTATAGGAGAAAACAGAGTGAAACCTCAAAATGAAACCGTTTACTGCCAACGAAATGTTTCACCTCGAAGAACGAGATTTGGCGATCCAAGTGGGATTGGTGTACTGACCATTACCTGAAAGTTTCATCAAGATTGGGTGAAAAAGTGTGTGCTGAGATTTCAGGCAACTAGTAGTTTTTTGGAAGCTTGGCAGGCCCTTTCCATGAAAGTGATTCTCGCCACTCTCTGCTTAGGGCTACATCAACAGCAAACAAACCATAGAGATAGAACTTGAAACTGCTTTATTGTGTCAAGTTTCAAAGAGCTAGCACAAACCTTGTTTGATTTAGAGTTCCAAATGCATGTATAACTATAGGAGAAAACAGAGTGAAACCTGAAAATGAAACCGGTTACTGCCAGCGAACAGTTTCACCTAGAAGAACGAAATTTGGCGAGCCAAGTGGGATTGGTGTACTGATCATTACCTGAAAGTTTCATCAAGATTGGGTGAAAAAGTGTGTGCTGAGATTTCAGGCAACTCGTAGTTTTTTGGAAGCTTGGCAGGCACTTTCCATGAAAGTGATTCTCGCCAGTCTCTGCTTAGGGCTACATCAACAGCAAACAAACCATAGAGATAGAACTTGAAACTGCTTTATTGTGTCAAGTTTCAAAGAGCTAGCACAAACCGTGTTTGATTTAGAGTTCCAAATATATGTATCCCTATAGGAGAAAACAGAGTGAAACCTCAAAATGAAACCGGTTACTGCCAACGAACGGTTTCACTAGAAGATCGAAATTTGCCGAGCCAAGTGGGATTGGTGTACTGATCATTACCTGAAAGTTTCATCAAGATTGGGTGAAAAAGTGTGTGCTGAGATTTCCGGCAACTCGTAGTTTTTTGGAAGCTTGGCAGGCCCTTTCCATGAAAGTGATTCTCGCCAGTCTCTGCTTAGGGCTACATCAACAGCAAACAAACCATAGAGACAGAACTTGAAACTGCTTTATGGTGTCAAGTTTCAAAGAGCTAGCACAAACCGTGTTTGATTTTGAGTTCCAAATGCATGTATCCCTATAGGAGAAAACAGAGTGAAACCTCAAAATGAAACCGGTTACTGCCAACGAACGGTTTCACCTAGAAGAACGAAATTTGGCGAGCAAAGTGGGATTGGTGTACTGACCATTCATTGAAAGTTTCATGAAGATTGGGTGAAAAAGTGTGTGCTGAGATTTCCGGCAACTCGTAGTTTTTTGGATGCTTGGCAGGCCCTTTCCATTAAAGTGATTCTCGCCAGTCTCTGCTTAGGGCTACATCAACAGCAAACAAACCATAGAGATAGAACTTGAAACTGCTTTACGGTGTCAAGTTTCAAAGAGCTAGCACAAACCGTGTTTGATTTAGAGTTCCAAATACATGTATCCCTCTAGGAGAAAACAGAGTGAAACCTCAAAATGAAACCGGTTACTGCCAACGAACGGTTTCACCTCTAAGAACGAGATTTGGCGATCCAAGTGGGATTGGTGTACTGACCATTACCTGAAAGTTTCATCAAGATTGGGTGAAAAAGTGTGTGCTGAGATTTCAGGCAACTCGTAGTTTTTTGGAAGCTTGGCAGGCCCTTTCCATGAAAGTGATTCTCGCCAGTCTCTGCTTAGGGCTACATCAACAGCAAACAAACCATAGAGATAGAACTTGAAACTGCTTTATTGTGTCAAGTTTCAAAGAGCTAGCACAAACCGTGTTTGATTTAGAGTTCCAAATACATGTATCCCTATAGGAGAAAACACAGTGAAAACTCAAAATGAAACCGGTTACTGCCAACGAACAATTTCACCTAGAAGAACGAAATTTGGCGAGCCAAGTGGGATTGGTGTACTGATCATTACCTGAAAGTTTCATCAAGATTGGGTGAAAAAGTGTGTGCTGAGATTTCAGGCAACTCGTAGTTTTTTGGAAGCTTGGCAGGCCCTTTCCATGAAAGTGATTCTCGCCAGTCTCTGCTTAGGGCTACATCAACAGCAAACAAACCATAGAGACAGAACTTGAAACTGCTTTATGGTGTCAAGTTTCAAAGAGCTAGCACAAACCGTGTTTGATTTTGAGTTCCAAATGCATGTATCCCTATAGGAGAAAACAGAGTGAAACCTCAAAATGAAACCGGTTACTGCCAACGAACGGTTTCACCTAGAAGAACGAAATTTGGCGAGCAAAGTGGGATTGGTGTACTGACCATTCATTGAAAGTTTCATGAAGATTGGGTGAAAAAGTGTGTGCTGAGATTTCTGGCAACTCGTAGTTATTTGGATGCTTGGCAGGCCCTTTCAATTAAAGTGATTCTCGCCAGTCTCTGCTTAGGGCTACATCAACAGCAAACAAACCATAGAGATAGAACTTGAAACTGCTTTATGGTGTCAAGTTTCAAAGAGCTAGCACAAACCGTGTTTGATTTAGAGTTCCAAATACATGTATCCCTATAGGAGAAAACACAGTGAAAATTCAAAATGAAACCGGTTACTGCCAACGAACAATTTCACCTAGAAGAACGAAATTTGGCGAGCCAAGTGGGATTGGTGTACTGATCATTACCTGAAAGTTTCATCAAGATTGGGTGAAAAAGTGTGTGCTGAGATTTCAGGCAACTCGTAGTTTTTTGGAAGCTTGGCAGGCCCTTTCCATGAAAGTGATTCTCGCCAGTCTCTGCTTAGGGCTACATCAACAGCAAACAAACCATAGAGATAGAACTTGAAACTGCTTTATGGTGTCAAGTTTCAAAGAGCTAGCACAAACCGTGTTTGATTTAGAGTTCCAAATACATGTATCCCTATAGGAGAAACAGAGTGAAACCTCAAAATGAAACCGGTTACTTCCAATGAACGGTTTCACCTAGAAGAACAAAATTTGGCGAGCCAAGTGGGATTGGCGTACTGATCATTACCTGAAAGTTTCATCAAGATTGGGTGAAAAAGTGTGTGCTGAGATTTCAGGCAACTCGTAGTTTTTTGGAAGCTTGGCAGGCCCTTTCCATGAAAGTGATTCTCGCCAGTCTCTACTTAGGGCTACATCAACAGCAAACAAACCATAGAGATAGAACTTGAAACTGCTTTATTGTGTCAAGTTTCAAAGAGCTAGCACAAACCGTGTTTGATTTAGAGTTCCAAATACATGTATCCCTATAGGAGAAAACAGAGTGAAACCTCAAAATGAAACCGGTTACTGCCAAGGAACGGTTTCACCTAGAAGAACGAAATTTGGCAAGCCAAGTGGGATTGGTGTACTGATCATTACCTGAAAGTTTCATCAAGATTGGGTGAAAAAGTGTGTGCTGAGATTTCAGGCAACTCGTAGTTTTTTGGAAGCTTGTCAGGCCCTTTCCATGAAAGTCATTCTCGCCAGTCTCTGCTTAGGGCTACATTAACAGCAAACAAACCATTGAGATAGAACTTGAAACTGCTTTATTTTGTCAAGTTTCAAAGAGCTAGCACAAACCGTGTTTGATTTAGAGTTCCAAATACATGTATCCCTATAGGAGAAAACAGAGTGAAACCTCAAAATGAAACCGGTTACTGCCAACGAACGGTTTCACCTAGAAGAACGAAATTTGGCGAAGCCAAGTGGGATTGGTGTACTGACCATTACCTGAAAGTTTCATCAAGATTGGGTGAAAAAGTGTGTGCTGAGATTTCAGGCAACTCGTAGTTTTTTGGAAGCTTGGCAGGCCCTTTCCATGAAAGTGATTCTCGCCAGTCTCTGCTTAGGGCTACATCAACAGCAAACAAACCATAGAGATAGAACTTGAAACTGTTTTATGGTGTCAAGTTTCAAAGAGCTAGCACAAACCGTGTTTGATTTAGAGTTCCAAATACATGTACCCCTATAGGCGAAAACAGAGTGAAACCTCAAAATGAAACCGGTTACTGCCAACGAACGGTTTCACCTAGAAGAACGAAATTTGGCGAGCCAAGTGGGACTGGTGTACTGACCATTACCTGAAAGTTTCATCAAGATTGGGTGAAAAAGTGTGTGCTGAGATTTCAGGCAACTCGTAGTTTTTTGGAAGCTTGGCAGGCCCTTTCCATGAAAGTGATTCTCGCCAGTCTCTGCTTAGGGCTACATCAACAGCAAACAAACCATAGAGATAGAACTTGAAACTGCTTTATTGTGTCAAGTTTCAAAGAGCTAGCACAAACCGTGTTTGATTTAGAGTTCCAAATACATGTATCCCTATAGGAGAAAACAGAGTGAAACCTCAAAATGAAACCGTTTACTGCCAACGAAATGTTTCACCTCGAAGAACGAGATTTGGCGATCCAAGTGGGATTGGTGTACTGACCATTACCTGAAAGTTTCATCAAGATTGGGTGAAAAAGTGTGTGCTGAGATTTCAGGCAACTAGTAGTTTTTTGGAAGCTTGGCAGGCCTTTCCATGAAAGTGATTCTCGCCACTCTCTGCTTAGGGCTACATCAACAGCAAACAAACCATAGAGATAGAACTTGAAACTGCTTTATTGTGTCAAGTTTCAAAGAGCTAGCACAAACCTTGTTTGATTTAGAGTTCCAAATGCATGTATAACTATAGGAGAAAACAGAGTGAAACCTGAAAATGAAACCGGTTACTGCCAGCGAACAGTTTCACCTAGAAGAACGAAATTTGGCGAGCCAAGTGGGATTGGTGTACTGATCATTACCTGAAAGTTTCATCAAGATTGGGTGAAAAAGTGTGTGCTGAGATTTCAGGCAACTCGTAGTTTTTTGGAAGCTTGGCAGGCACTTTCCATGAAAGTGATTCTCGCCAGTCTCTGCTTAGGGCTACATCAACAGCAAACAAACCATAGAGATAGAACTTGAAACTGCTTTATTGTGTCAAGTTTCAAAGAGCTAGCACAAACCGTGTTTGATTTAGAGTTCCAAATATATGTATCCCTATAGGAGAAAACAGAGTGAAACCTCAAAATGAAACCGGTTACTGCCAACGAACGGTTTCACCTAGAAGATCGAAATTTGCCGAGCCAAGTGGGATTGGTGTACTGATCATTACCTGAAAGTTTCATCAAGATTTGGTGAAAAAGTGTGTGCTGAGATTTCAGGAAACTCATAGTTTTTTGGAAGCTTGTCAGGCCCTTTTCATGAAAGTGATTCTCGCCAGTCTCTGCTTAGGGCTACATCAACAGCAAACAAACCATAGAGATAGAACTTGAAACTGCTTTATTGTGTCAAGTTTCAAAGAGCTAGCACAAACCGTGTTTGATTTAGAGTTCCAAATACATGTATCCCTATAGGAGAAAACAGAGTGAAACCTCAAAATAAAACCGGTTACTGCCAAGGAACGGTTTAACCTAGAAGAACGAAATTTGGCGAGCCAAGTGGGATTGGTGTACTGATTATTACCTGAAAGTTTCATCAAGATTTGGTGAAAAAGTGTGTGCTGAGATTTCAGGCAACTCGTAGTTTTTGGAAGCTTGGCAGGCCCTTTCCATGAAAGTGATTCTCTCCAGTCTCTGCTTAGGGCTACATCAACAGCAAACAAACCATACAGATAGAACTTGAAACTGCTTTATTGTGTCAAGTTTCAAAGAGCTAGCACAAACCGTGTTTCATTTAGAGTTCCAAATACATGTATCCCTATAGGAGAAAACAGAGTGAAACCTCAAAATAAAACCGGTTACTGCCAAGGAACGGTTTAACCTAGAAGAACGAAATTTGGCGAGCCAAGTGGGATTGGTTGTACTGATTATTACCTGAAAGTATTATCAAGATTGGGTGAAAAAGTGTTTGCTGAGATTCAGGAAACTCGTAGTTTTTTGGAAGCTTGGCAGGCCCTTTCCATGAAAGTGATTCTCGCCAGTCTCTGCTTAGGGCTACATCAACAGCAAACAAACCATAGAGATAGAACTTGAAACTGCTTTATTGTGTCAAGTTTCAAAGAGCTAGCACAAACCGTGTTTGCTTTAGAGTTCCAAATACATGTATCCGTATAGGAGAAAACAGAGTGAAACCTCAAAATGAAACCGGTTACTGCCAACGAACGGTTTAACCTAGAAGAACGAAATTTGGCGAGCCAAGTGGGATTGGTGTACTGATCATTACCTGAAAGTTTCATCAAGATTCGGTGAAAAAGTGTGTGCTGAGATTTTGGCAACTCGTAGTTTTTTGGAAGCTTGGCAGGCCCTTTCCATGAAAGTGATTCTCGCCAGTCAATGCTTAGGGCTACATCAACAGCAAACAAACCATAGAGATAGAACTTGAAACTGCTTTATTGTGTCACCTTTCAAAGAGCTAGCACAAACCATGTTTGATTTATAGTTCCAAATATCTGTATCCCTATAGGAGAAAACAGAGTGAAACCTCAAAATGAAATTGGTTACTGCCAACGAACGGTTTAACCTAGAAGAACAAAATTTGTCGAGCCAAGTGGGATTTGTGTACTCATCATTACCTGAAAGTTTCATCAAGATTGGGTGAAAAAGTGTTTGCTTAGATTTCAGGGAACTCGTAATTTATTGGAAGCTTGGCAGGCCCTTTCCATGAAAGTGATTCTCGCCAGTCTCTGCTTAGGGCTACATCAACAGCAAACAAACCATAGAGATAGAACTTGAAACTGCTTTATTGTGTCAAGTTTCAAAGAGCTAGCAAAAAACGTGTTTGATTTAGAGTTCCAAATACATGTATCCCTATAGAAAAAACAGAGTGAAACCTCAAAATGAAACCGGTTACTGCCAACGAACGGTTTAACCTAGAAGAACGAAATTTGGCGAGCCAAGTGGGAATGGTGTACTGATCATTACCTGAAAGTATCATCAAGATTGGGTGAAAAAAGTGTTTGCTGAGATTTCAGGCAACTCGTAGTTTTTCGGAAGCTTGGCAGGCCCTTTCCATGAAAGTGATTCTCGCCAGTCTCTGTTTAGGGCTACATCACAGCAAACAAACCATAGAGATAGAACTTGAAACTGCTTTATTGTGTCAAGTTTCAAAGAGCTAGCACAAACCGTGTTTGATTTAGAGTTCCAAATACATGTATCCCTATAGGAGAAAACAGAGTGAAACCTCAAAATGAAACCGGTTACTGCCAACGAACGGTATAACCTAGAAGAACGGAATTTGGCGAGCCAAGTGGGATTGGTGTACTGATCATTACCTGAAAGTTTCATCAAGATTGGGTGAAAAAGTGTTTGCTTAGATTTCAGGCAACTCGTAGTTTTTTGGAAGCTTGGCAGGCCCTTTCCATGAAAGTGATTCTCGCCAGTCTCTGCTTAGGGCTACATCAACAGCAAACAAACCATAGAGATAGAACTTGAAACTGCTTTATTGTGTCAAGTTTCAAAGAGCTAGCACAAACCGTGTTTGCTTTAGAGTTCCAAATACATGTATCCGTATAGGAGAAAACAGAGTGAAACCTCAAAATGAAACCGGTTACTGCCAATGAACGGTTTAACGTAGAAGAACGAAATTTAACGAGCCAAGTGGGATTGGTGTACTGATCATTACCTGAAAGTTTCATCAAGATTGGGTGAAAAAGTGTGTGCTGAGATTTCAGGCAACTCGTAGTTATTTGGAAGCTTGGCAGGCCCTTTCCATGAAAGTGATTCTCACCAGTCTCTGCTTAGGGCTACATCAACAGCAAACAGATAGAACTTGAAACTGCTTTATTGTGTCAAGTTTCAAAGAGCTAGCACAAACCGTGTTTGATTTAGAGTTCCAAATATATGTATCCCTATAGGAGAAAAGAGAGTGAAACCTCAAAATGAAATTGGTTACTGCCAACGAACGGTTTAACCTAGAAGAACGAAATTTGGCGAGCCAAGTGGGATTGGTGTACTGATCATTACCTGAAAGTTTCATCAAGATTGGGTAAAAAGTGTTTGCTAAGATTTCAGGCAACTCGTAGTTTTTTGGAAGCTTGGCAGGCCCTTTCCATGAAAGTGATTCTCGCCAGTCTCATCTTAAAGCTACATCAACAGCAAACAAACCATAGTCATAGAACTTGAAACTGCTTTATTGTGTCAAGTTTCAAAGAGCTAGCACAAACCGTGTTTGATTTAGAGTTCCAAATACATGTATCCCTATAGGAGAAAACAGAGTGAAACCTCAAAATGAAACCGGTTACTGCCAAGGAATGGTTTAACCTAGAAGAACGAAATTTGGCGAGCCAAGTGGGATTGGTGTACTGATTATTACCTGAAAGTATTATCAAGATTGGGTGAAAAAGTGTTTGCTGAGATTTCAGGAAACTCGTAGTTTTTTGGAAGCTTGGCAGGCCCTTTCCATGAAAGTGATTCTCGCCAGTCTCTGCTTAGGGCTACATCAACAGCAAACAATCCACAGAGATAGAACTTGATACTGCTTTATTGTGTCAAGTTTCAAGGAGCTAGCACAAACCGTGTTTGATTTAGAGTTCCAAATACATGTATCCCTATAGGAGAAAAAAGAGTGAAACCTCAAAACGAAACCGGTTACTGCCAAAAAAACGGTTTAACCTAGAAGAACGATATTTGGCGAGCCAAGTGGGATTGGTGTACTGATCATTACCTGAAAGTTTCATCAAGATTGGGTTAAAAAGTGTTTGCTGAGATTTCAGGAAACTCGTAGTTTTTTGGAAGCTTGGCAGGCCCTTTCCATGAAAGTGATTCTCGCCAGTCACTGCTTAGGGCTACATCAACAGCAAACAAACCATAGAGATAGAACTTGAAACTGCTTTATTGTGTCAAGTTTCAAAGAGCTAGCACAAACCGTGTTTGATTTAGAGTTCCAAATACATGTATCCCTATAGGAGAAAACAGAGTGAAACCTCAAAATGAAACCGGTTACTGCCAATGAACGGTTTAACCTAGAAGAACGAAATTTGGCGAGCCAAGTGGGATTGGTGTACTGATCATTACCTGAAAGTATCATCAAAATTGGGTGAAAAAGTGTTTGCTGAGATTTCAGGCAACTCGTAGTTTTTTGGAAGCTTGGCAGGCACTTTCCATGAAAGTGATTCTCGCCAGTCTCTGCATAGGGCTACATCAACAGCAAACAAACCATAGAGATAGAACTTGAAACTGCTTTATTGTGTCAAGTTTCAAAGAGCTAGCACAAACCGTGTTTGATTTAGAGTTTCAAATACATGTATCCCTATAGGAGAAAACAGAGTGAAACCTCAAAATGAAACCGGTTACTGCCAACGAACGGTTTAACCTAGAAGAACGAAATTTGGCGAGCCAAGTGGGATTGGTGTACTGATCATTACCTGAAAGTATCATCAAAATTGGGTGAAAAAGTGTTTGCTGAGAATTTCAGGCAACTGGTAGTTTTTTGGAAGCTTGGCAGGCACTTTCCATGAAAGTGATTCTCGCCAGTCTCTGCATAGGGCTACATCAACAGCAAACAAACCATAGAGATAGAACTTGAAACTGCTTTATTGTGTCAAGTTTCAAAGAGCTAGCACAAACCGTGTTTGATTTAGAGTTTCAAATGCATGTATCCCTTTAGGAGAAAAAAGAGTGAAACCTCAAAATGAAACCGGTTACTGCCAACGAACGGATTAACCTAGAAGAACGAAATTTGGCAAGCCAAGTGGGATTGCTCTACTGATCATTACCTGAAAGTTTCATCAAGATTGGGTGAAAAAGTGTTTGCTGAGATTTCAGGCAACTCGTAGTTTTTTGGAAGCTTGGCAGGCGCTTTCCATGAATGTGATTCTCCCAGTCTCTGCTTAGGGCTACATCAACAGCAAACAAACCATAGAGATAGAACTTGGAACTGCTTTATTGTGTCAAGTTTCAAGAGCAAGCACAAACCGTGTTTGATTTAGAGTTCCAAATGCATGTATCCCTATAGAGAAAAAAGAGTGAAACCTCAAAATGAAACCGGTTACTGCCAAAAAAGGGTTTAACCTAGAAGAACGAAATTTGGCGAGCCAAGTGGGATTGGTGTACTGATCATTACCTTAAAGTTTCATCAAGATTAGGTGAAAAAGTGTTTGCTTAGATTTCAGGCAACTCGTAGTTTTTTGGAAGCTTGGCAGGCCCTTTCCATGAAAGTGATTCTCGCCAGTCTCTGCTTAGGGCTACATCAACAGCAAACAAACCATAGAGATAGAACTTGAAACTGCTTTATTGTGTCAAGTTTCAAAGAGCTAGCACAAACCGTGTTTCATTTAGAGTTCCAAATACATGTATCCCTATAGGAGTAAACAGAGTGAAACCTCAAAATGAAACCGGTTACTGCCAACGAACGGTTTAACATAGAAGAACGAAATTTGGCGAGACAAGTGGGATTGGTGTACTGATCATTACCTGAAAGTATCATCAAGATTGGGTGAAAAAGTGTTTGCTGAGATTTCAAGCAACTCGTAGTTTTTTGGAAGCTTGGCAGGCCCTTTCCATGAAAGTGATTCCTCGCCAGTCTCTGCTTAGGGCTACATCAACAGCAAACAAACCATAGAGATAGAACTTGAAACTGCTTTATTGTGTCAAGTTTCAAAGAGCTAGCACAAACCGTGTTTGATTTAGAGTTCCAAATACATGTATCCTTATAGAAGAAAACAGAGTGAAAACCTCAAAATGAAACCGGTTACTGCCAACGAACGGTTTAACCTAGAAGAACGAAACTTGGCGAGCCAAGTGGGATTGGTGTACTGATCATTACCTGAAAGATTCATCAAGATTGGGTGAAAAAGTGTTTGCTGAGATTTCAGGCATCTCGTAGTTTTTTGGAAGCTTGGCAGGCCCTTTCCATGAAAGTGATTCTTGGCAGTCTCTGCTTAGGGCTACATCAACAGCAACAAGCAATAGAGATAGAACTTGAAACTGCTTTATTGTGTCAAGTTTCAAAGAGCTAGCACAAACCGTGTTTGATTTAGAGTTCCAAATGCATGTATCCCTATAGGAGAAAAAAGAGTGAAACCTCAAAATGAAACCGGTTACTGCCAACGAACGGTTTAACCTAGAAGAACGAAATTTGGCGAGCCAAGTGGGATTGCTGTACTGATCATTACCTGAAAGTTTCATCACGATTGGGTGAAAAAGTGTTTGCTTAGATTTCAGGAAACTCGTAGTTTTTTGGAAGCTTGGCAGGCCCTTTCCATGAAAGTGATTCTCGCCAGTCTCTGCTTAGGGCTACATCAACAGCAAACAAACCATAGAGATAGAACTTGAAACTGCTTTATTGTGTCAAGTTTCAAAGAGCTAGCACAAACCGTGTTTGATTTAGAGTTCCAAATGCATGTATCCCTATAGGAGAATAAAGAGTGAAACCTCAAAATGAAACCGGTTACTGCCAACGAACGGTTTAACCTAGAAGAACGAAATTTGGCGAGACAAGTGGGATTGGTGTACTGATCATTACCTGAAAGTATCATCAAGATTGGGTGAAAAAGTGTTTGCTGAGATTTCAGGCAACTCGTAGTTTTTTTGGAAGCTTGGCAGGCCCTTTCCATGAAAGTGATTCTCGCCAGTCTCTGCTTAGGGCTACATCAACAGCAAACAAGCCATAGAGATAGAACTTGAAACTGCTTTATTGTGTCAAGTTTCAAAGAGCTAGCACAAACCGTGTTTGATTTAGAGTTCCAAATACATGTATCCCTATAGGAGAGAACAGAGTGAAACCTCAAAATGAAACCGATTCCTGCCAACGAACGGTTCAACCTAGAAGAACGAAATTTGGCGAGCTAAGTGGGATTGGAGTACTGATCATTACCTGAAAGTTTCATCAAGATTGGGTGAAAAAGTGTGTGCTGAGATTTCAGAAACTTGGCAGCTTGACAGGCCCTTTTCATGAAAGTGATTCTCGCCAGTCTCTGCTTAGGGCTACATCAACAGCAAACAAACCATAGAGATACAACTTGAAACTGCTTTATTGTGTCAAGTTTCAAAGAGCTAGCACAAACCGTGTTTGATTTAGAGTTCCAAATGCATGTATTTCTATTGGAGAAAAAGAGTGAAACCTCAAAATGAAACCGGTTACTGCCAACGAACGGTTTTAACCTAGAAGAACGAAATTTGGCGAGCCAAGTGAGATTGGTGTTCTGATCATTACCTGAAAGTTTCATCAAGATTGGGTGAAAAAGTGTTTGCTTAGATTTCAGGCAACTCGTAGTTTTTTGGAAGCTTGGCAGGTCCTTTCCATGAAAGTGATTCTCGCCAGTCTCTGCTTAGGGCTACATCAACAGCAAACAAACCATAGAGATAGAACTTGAAACTGCTTTATTGTGTCAAGTTTCAAAGAGCTAGCACAAACCGTGTTTGATTTAGAGTTCCAAATGCATGTATCCTTATAGGAGAAAAAAGAGTGAAACCTCAAAACGAAACCGGTTACTGCCAACGAACGGTTTAACCTAGAAGAACGAAATTGGCGAGACAAGTGGGATTGGTGTACTGATCATTACCTGAAAGTATCATCAAGATTGGGTGAAAAAGTGTTTGCTGAGATTTCAGGCAACTCGTAGTTTTTTGGAAGCTTGGCAGGCCCTTTCCATGAAAGTGATTCTCGGCAGTCTCTGCTTAGGGCTACATCAACAGCAAACAAGCCATAGAGATAGAACTTGAAACTGCTTTATTGTGTCAAGTTTCAAGAGCTAGCACAAACCGTGTTTGATTTAGAGTTCCAAATACATGTATCCCTATAGGAGAGAACAGAGTGAAACCTCAAAATGAAACCGGTTCCTGCCAACGAACGGTTCAACCTAGAAGAACGAAATTTGGCGAGCTAAGTGGGATTGGAGTACTGATCATTACCTGAAAGTTTCATCAAGATTGGGTGAAAAAGTGTGTGCTGAGATTTCAGGAAACTTGGCAGCTTGACAGGCCCTTTTCATGAAAGTGATTCTCGCCAGTCTCTGCTTAGGGCTACATCAACAGCAAACAAACCATAGAGATAGAACTTGAAACTGCTTTATTGTGTCAAGTTTCAAAGAGCTAGCACAAACCGTGTTTGATTTAGAGTTCCAAATGCATGTATTTCTATTGGAGAAAAAAGAGTGAAACCTCAAAATGAAACCGGTTACTGCCAACGAACGGTTTAACCTAGAAGAACGAAATTTGGCGAGCCAAGTGAGATTGGTGTTCTGATCATTACCTGAAAGTTCATCAAGATTGGGTGAAAAAGTGTTTGCTTAGATTTCAGGCAACTCGTAGTTTTTTGGAAGCTTGGCAGGTCCTTTCCATGAAAGTGATTCTCGCCAGTCTCTGCTTAGGGCTACATCAACAGCAAACAAACCATAGAGATAGAACTTGAAACTGCTTTATTGTGTCAAGTTTCAAAGAGCTAGCACAAACCGTGTTTGATTTAGAGTTCCAAATGCATGTATCCTTATAGGAGAAAAAAGAGTGAAACCTCAAAACGAAACCGGTTACTGCCAACGAACGGTTTAACCTAGAAGAACGAAATTTGGCGAGACAAGTGGGATTGGTGTACTGATCATTACCTGAAAGTATCATCAAGATTGGGTGAAAAAGTGTTTGCTGAGATTTCAGGCAACTCGTAGTTTTTTTGGAAGCTTGGCAGGCCCTTTTCATGAAAGTGATTCTCGGCAGTCTCTGCTTAGGGCTACATCAACAGCAAACAAGCCATAGAGATAGAACTTGAAACTGCTTTATTGTGTCAAGTTTCAAAGAGCTAGCACAAACCGTGTTTGATTTAGAGTTCCAAATACATGTATCCCTATAGGAGAGAACAGAGTGAAACCTCAAAATGAAACCGGTTCCTGCCAACGAACGGTTCAACCTAGAAGAACGAAATTTGGCGAGCTAAGTGGGATTGGAGTACTGATCATTACCTGAAAGTTTCATCAAGATTGGGTGGAAAAGTGTGTGCTGAGATTTCAGGAAACTTGGCAGCTTGACAGGCCCTTTTCATGAAAGTGATTCTCGCCAAGTCTCTGCTTAGGGCTACATCAACAGCAAACAAACCATAGAGATAGAACTTGAAACTGCTTTATTGTGTCAAGTTTCAAAGAGCTAGCACAAACTGTGCTTGATTTAGAGTTCCAAATACATGGTATCCCTATAGGAGAAAACAGAGTGAAACTCAAAATGAAACCAGTTACTGCCATCGAACGGTTTAACCTAGAAGAACGAAATTTGGCGAGCCAAGTGGGATTGGTGTACTGATCATTACCTGAAAGTTTCATCAAGATTGGGTGAAAAAGTGTTTGCTTAGATTTCAGGCAACTCGTTGTTTTTTGGAAGCTTGGCAGGCCCTTTCCATGAAAGTGATTCTCGCCAGTCTCTGCTTAGGGCTACATCAACAGCAAACAAACCATAGAGATAGAACTTGAAACTGCTTTATTGTGTCAAGTTTCAAAGAGCTAGCACAAACCGTGTTTGATTTAGAGTTCCAAATGCATGTATCCCTATAGTAGAAAAAAGAGTAAAACCTCAAAACGAAACCGGTTACTGCCAACGAAACGGTTTAACCTAGAAGAACGAAATTTGGTGAGCCAAGTGGGATTGGTGTACTGATCATTACCTGAAAGTTTCATCAAGATTGGGTGAAAAAGTGTTTGCTTAGATTTCAGGCAACTCGTAGTTTTTTGGCAGCTTGGCAGGCCCTTTCCATGAAAGTGATTCTCGCCAGTCTCTGCTTAGGGCTACATCAACAGCAAACAAACCATAGAGATACAACTTGAAACTGCTTTATTGTGTCAAGTTTCAAAGAGCTAGCACAAACCGTGTTTGATTTAGAGTTCCAAATACATGTATCCCTATAGGAGAAAACAGAGTGAAACCTCAAAATGAAACCGGTTACTGCCAACGAACGGTTTAACCTAGAAGAACGAAATTTGGCGAGCCAAGTGGGATTGGTGTACTGATCATTACCTGAAAGTATCATCAAGATTGGGTGAAAAAGTGTTTGCTGAGATTTCAGGAAACTCGTAGTTATTTGGAAGCTTGGCAGGCCCTTTCCATGAAAGTGATTCTCGCCAGTCTCTGCTTAGGGCTACATCAACAGCAAAACAAACCATAGAGATAGGACTTGAAACTGCTTTATTGTGTCAAGTTTCAAAGAGCTAGCACAAACCGTGTTTGATTTAGAGTCCAAATACATGTATCCCTATAGGAAAAACAGAGTGAAACCTCAAAATGAAACCGGTTACTGCCAACGAACGGTTTAACATAGAAGAACGAAATTTGGCGAGCCAAGTGGGATTGGTGTACTGATCATTACCTGAAAGTTTCATCAAGATTGGATGAAAAAGTGTTTGCTGAGATTTCAGGCAACTCGTAGTTTTTTGGAAGCTTGGCAGGCCCTTTCCATGAAAGTGATTCTCGCCAGTCTCTGCTTAGTGCTACATCAACAGCAAACAAACCATAGAGATAGAACTTGAAACTGCTTTATTGTGTCAAGTTTCAAAGAGCTAGCACAAACCGTGGTTGATTTAGTGTTCCAAATGCATGTATCCCTATAGGAGAAAAAAGAGTGAAACCTAAAAACGAAACCGGTTACTGCCAACGAACGGTTTAACCTAGAAGAACGAAATTTGGCGAGCCAAGTGGGATTGGTGTACTGATCATTTACCTGAAAGTTTCATCAAGATTGGGTGAAAAAGTGTGTGCTGAGATTTCAGGCAACTCGAAGTTTTTTGGAAGCCTGGCTGGCCCTTTCCATGAAAATGATTCTCGCCAGTCTCTGCTTAGGGCTACATCAACAGCAAACAAACCATAGAGATAGAACTTGAAACTGCTTTATTATGTCAAGTTTCAAACAGCTAGCACAAACCGTGTTTGATTTAGAGTTCCA
>NW_027521639.1:0-64383 GCF_052094955.1 Ictidomys tridecemlineatus | reverse complement strand
TATGCACCCCAGTCTGCAACATCTGCTCAATGCAACAGTCCTACTGCACTGCATTCTCCAATGTCTCCTCTCCTTAACACTCTTTCTGCACCCCAGTCTTCAACCTCTGTTCTCTGTAAGGTCCTTCTGCACCCCAGTTTTCAAACTCTGCTCTCTGTATCATTCTTCTCCAACCCAGTCTAAAACCTCTGCTTTCCTCAACGGTCCTGCTGCAACCCAGTCTACAACATCTGTTCTCTGCAACACTCCTTCTACTTTCCAGGCTCAAACCTCTGCTCTCTGTAACAGTCCTATTGTACCGCAGTCTCCAACCTCTGCTCTCTCTAATGGTCCAATGCACCCCAGTCTCAAACCTCTGCTTTCTGTATAAGTCATTCTGTACCACAGATTCCAAACTCTGCTCTCTGTAACACTCCTTCTGCACCTTTGTCTTCAACCTCTGAACTCTGCAACCTTACATCTGCACCCCATTCTCTAACCTCTGCTCTCTTTAACAGTCCTTCTGCACCCGATTCTCTAACCTCTGCTCTCTGCAACTGTCCTTCTGTACTACAGTATCCAACCTCTCCTCTCTGAAACGGTTCTTCTGCACCCAAGTCTCAACCTCTGCTTTCTGTATCAGTAATTCTGCACCCCAGTCTCCAACCTTTGCTCTCTGTAACATTCTTTCTGCACCCCAGTCTCCAAACTCTGCTCTTAGCAACAGTTTTTCTGAACCCCAGTCTCCAACATCTGCACTCTGAAACAGTTCTTCTATAAACCATTCTTCAACGTCTGCTCTCTATAACAGTTTTTCTGTATGGCAGTCTCCGAACTCTGCTCTCTACAACGGTCCTTCTGAACCCTAGTATCTAACCTCTGCTTTCTGTATCAGTCCTTCTGAACCCCAGTCTCCAAACTCTGCTCTCTGTAACAGCCCTTCTGTACCCAGTCTCCAACGTCTGCTCTCTTTAACAGGCCTTTGGCACCCCAGTCTCCAAACTCGGCTCTCTGTATCATTCCTTCTGCACCCCAGTCTCCAATGTCTGCTCTCTGTAATAGTCTTTCTGTATCTGAGTCTCCTACCTCTGCTCTCTGCAACAGTTCTTCTGCACACCAGTCTCCAACATCTGCACTCTGAAACAGTTCTTCTTCACTCCAGTCTCCAACCTCTGCTCTCTGTAACAGTCCTCTTGTATTGCAGTCTCCAACCTCTGCTCTCTGTAACAGTCCTCTTGTATTGCAGTCTCCAAACTCTGCTCTCTGTAACAGTCCTCCTGTATTGCAGGCTCCAAACTCTGCTCTCTGTAATGGTCCTTCTGCACCTCAGTCTCCAACCTATGTTTTCTGTATCAGTTCTTTCGTACCGCAGTCTCTAACCTCTGCGATCTGCAACACTCCTTCTGCACCTCTGTCTCCAAATTCTACTCTCTGCAAAAGTTCTTGTGCACCCAAGTGTCCAACACCTACTCCCTGCAATAGTCCTTCTTCATCCCAGTTTCCAAGCTCTGCTATCTGCAACAGTTCTTCTGAACCCAAGACTCCAAACTCTGCTCTGTGTAACAGTCTTTCTGCACCCAAGTTTCCAACCTCTGCTTTCTGCAACAGTCCTTTTACACCCCAGTCTTCAACCTCTGCTCTGTGTAACAGTCCTTCTGCACCCCAGTGTCCAATCTCTGCTCTCTGCAATGATCCATCTGAATCCCAGTCTCCAACATCTGCTCTCTGCAACAGTCCTTCTGCACCCAAGTCTCCAACATCTGCTCTCTGCAACAGTCCTTCTGCGCCTCAGTCTGGAAACTTTGCTGTCTGCAATGATTCTTCTGCACCCCAGACTCCAACCAATGTGCTCTGTAAAAGTCCTTCTGCACCTCAGTCTCCAATCTCTGCTCTACGTAAGATTCTTCTGCAACCCAATCTCCAAAGTCTGCTCTCTGTAACAGCCCTTCTGCACCCCAGTCTCCAAAGTCTGTTCTCTATAACAATCTTTCTGCACCCCAGTCTCAAAACTCTTCTCTCTGTGACAGTCCTTCTGAATCAAAGTCTTCTACATCTGCTCTCTGCAACAGTCCTTCAGCACCCCAGTCTTCAAATTCTTGTCCCTGCAACAGTCCTTCTACACCCTAGTCTCCAACCTCTAATATTTGCAAGAGTCCTTCTACACTCCAGTCTCCAAACTCTGCTCTCTGTAAGAATCCTTCTGTGCCTCAGTCTTCAACCTCTATTCTCTGTAAAATTCCTTCTGCACCTCAGTCTCCAACATCTGCTCTCTGTAAGATACTTCTGCAACACAGTGTCCAAACTCTGCCCTCTGTAACAGTCTTTCTGCGCCCCTTCTCCCAACTCTCCTATGTGTAACAGGCCTTCTGCACCCCAATCTTCAACCTCTGCTTTCTGTAACAGTCGTTCTGTACTGCAGTCTCCAACCTCTGCTCTCTATATCGGTCTTTCTGCACCCGAGTCTCCAAACTCTGCTCTCTGTAACAGTCCCTCTGCACCTCAGACTTTAACCTCTGTTCTCTGCAACAGTCCTTCTGTGCCCCAATCTTCAACCTCTGGTCTATGCAACAGTCCTTCTGCACTTCAGTGTTCTAACTCTGCTCTCTGTAAGATCATTCTTAAACCCAGTCTCCAACCTCTGCTTTCTGCAATGGTCCTTCTGCACCCCAGTCTCCAAACTCTGATCTCTACAACAGTTATTCTGCACCCCAGTCTCCAAACTCTGCTCTCTACAACAGTCTTTCTGTACCTCAGTCTCCAATCACTACTCTCTGCAACAGTCTTTCTACACCACAGTCTCCATAATCTGCTCACCCCAACGATCCTTCTGAACCCAAGTATCCAACCTCTGTTCTCTACATCAGTTCTTCAGCACCCTAGTCTCCAACCTCTGCTCTCGGTAACCGTAGTCTCGAACCTCTGTTCTCTGTAAGGGTCCTTATGCACCCCAGTATCCAACCTCTGCTATCTGTATTAGTCGTTTTGCACCACAGTCTCCAAACTCTGACCTCTGTAACAGTCCTTCTGAAACTCAGTCTGAAAACTCTGCTCTCTGCAACAGTCCTTCTGCACCACAGTATCCATCCTCTGCTCTCTGCAACAGTCCTTTTGCAACCCAGTCTCCAACATTTGCTTTCTGCAACAGTCTTTCTAAACCCCAGTCTCCAACCGCTTTTCTCAGTAATAGTCCTTCTGTACTGCATTCTCCAACCTCTGCTCTCTGTATGGGTACTTCTGTATCCGAGTGTCCAACCTCTGCTTTCTGTATCAGTCCTTCTGCACCTCAGTCTCTAAACTCTGCTCTCTGTAACAATCCTTCTGCACCACAGTCTCCAACCTCTACTCTCTGCAATGGTCTTTCTGCACCTGAGTCTCCAAACACTACTCTCTGTAACAGTGCTTCTGCACCTAAATCTCCAACCTCTGTTCTATGTAAGATCCTTCTGCAACCCAGTCTCCAAACTCTGCTCTCTGTAACATTTCTTCTGCACCTCAGTCTCCAAACTCTGCTCTCTGTAAAAGGCCATCTGCACCCCAGTCTCCAACCTCTGCTCTCTGCAACGATCCTTCTGCACTCTAGTCTCCAACCTCTGCTCTCTGCAACAGTCCATGTGCACCCCAATCTTCAACATATGGTCTCTGCAACAGTTTTTCTGTACATAGGCTGAAAACTCTGCTCTCTGCAATAATCCTTCTGCACCCATGTCTCAAACTTCTGCTCTCTGTAACAGTCCTTCTGTACCTCAGTCACCAACTTCTGCTTTGTATCAGTCCTGCACCCCTGTCTCCCACATCTGCTCTCTGTAACTGTTTTTCTTCACCTGAGTCTTCAAACTCTGCTCTGTGTAACAGTCCTTCTGCATCTCAGTCTGGAAACTCTGCTGTCTGCAACGATCCTTCTGCACCCCAGTCTCCAACTACTGTTGTCTGCAATGATCTTTCTGAAACTCAGTCTCCAATATCTACTCTCTGTAACAGTCATTCTGCATCTCAGTCTCCAACATCTGCTCTCTGTAAAATCCTTCTGCATCCAAGTCTCTAAACTCTGCCATCTGTAACAGTCCTTCTGGAGGCCTTCTCTAAACTCTGCTCTTCATAACAGGCGTTCTGCACCCAAGTCTCCAACCTCTGCTTTCTTTAAGAGTCCTGCTGCACCTTGGTCTTCAAACTCTGCTCTCTGTAAGATCCTTCTGCAACCTTGTCAAAAAACTCTGCTCTCTGTAACAGTCCTTCTGCACCTCAGTCTCCAACCTATGTTCTTTGCAACACTCCTTCTGCACTCCAGTTGCCAACCTCTGCTCTCTGTAACAGTCGTTCTGTACCGCATTCTCAAAACTCTGCTCTCTGTAATTGTCCTTCTGCACCCCAGTCTCCAAACTCTGCTTTCTGTATCAGTCCTTCTGCTCCCCAGTCCACAAACTCTGCTTTCTGTAACAGTCATGCAGAACCTCATATCCAAACTCTGCTATCTGCAACAGTCCTTATGCACACCAGTCTTTAACCTCTGCTGTCTGCAACATTCCTTCTGTAATCCAGTCTTCAACGTGTGCTCTGTGTAAGAGTCCTTCTGCAGCCAAGTCTCCACCTCTGCTCTCTGAAACGATCTTTCTGTACCTCAGTCTTAAACCTCTGCTCTCTGCAACAATTCTTCTGTACCCCAGTATCCAACCTCTTTCTCTAAAACAGTTCTTCTCCACCTCAGTCTTCAACCTCTGCTCTCTGCAAGAGTCCTTCTGCACCCCAGTCTTTAACATCTGCTCTCTAAACAATCCTTCTGCACCCCAGTCTCCAACATCTGCTCTCTGCAAAACTCATTCTGCACCCGAGTGTCCAAACTCTGCTTTAAGAACGATCCTTCTGCACCTCATTCTCTAACCTATGCTCTCTGAAAGATCCTTCTGCACCCCAGTTTCCAAAATCTGCTCTCTGTAATATTCCTTCTCCACGCCGTTCTCCAATCTCTGCTTTCTGCAACGGTCCTACTGCACCCCAGTCTAAAACCTCTGTATTCCGCAACAGTCCTTCTGCTACCCAGTCTCCAAACTCTGCTCTCTGTAATAGTCCTTCTGTACCACAGTTTCCAAACTCTGCTCTCTGTAAAGGTCCTTTTGCACGCCAGTCTCTAAACTCTGCTTTCTTTATCCGTCCTTCTGCACCTCAGTCTCCAACCTCTGCTCTCTGCAAAAGTCCTTCTGCACCCCATTCTCAAACTTCTGCTCTCTGCAACAGTCCTTATGAACAACAGTCTCCAAAATCTTCTCTCTGAAAAAGTCCTTGTGTACCCTAGTCTCCAACCTCTGCTCTCTGCAAAAGTCCTTCTGTACTGCAGTCTCCAACATCTGCTCTCTGCAACAGTCCTTCTGCACCTCAGTCTCAAATCTCTACTCTCTGTAAGATCCTTTTAAACCCAGTCTCAAAACTCTGTGCTCTGTAACAGTCCTTTTGCACCCCAGTCTCAGAACTCTGGTATTTGTAACAGGCCTTCTGCACCCCAGTCTCCAAACTCTGCTCTCTGTAGTAGTCCTTCTGCACCCCATTCTCCAAATTCTGCTCTCTGTAACGATCCTTCTGCACCCCAGTCTCCAACATCTGCTCTCTGCAACAGTCCTTCTTAACCTCAGTCTGAAAATTTTGCTCTCTGCAACAATCATTCTGCACCCCAGACTCCAACATCTGCTCTCTTTAAGATACTTCTGCAACACAGTCTCCCAACTCTGCCCTCTCTAACAGTCTTTCTGCAACCCTTTTCCAAACTCTCCTCTCCTTAACATGCCTTCTGCACCCCAGTCTCCAACCTCTGCTCTCTGTAACATTCCTGCTGCACCTAGGTCTACAATCTCTGCTCTCTCTAAGATCCTTCTGCAAACTTGTCTAAAATCTCTGCGCTCTGTAACAGTTATTCTGCACCCCAGATTCCAACCTCTGCTGTCTGTAACAGGCCTTGTGCACCCCAATCTCCAACCTCTACTCTCTGAAACAGTCTTTTTGCACCTCAGTATCCAACCACTGCTCTCCTCAACAGTCCGTCTGCACCCCTGTCTCCAACCTCTCTGTAAAATTCTTCTGCATCCCAGTTTTCAAACTCTGCTCTCTGTAACATTCTTTTTCCACCACAGTCTACAACCTCAGGATTCTGCACCGGTTCTGCGGCACCCCAGTCTCCAAACTCTGTTCTCTGCAACAGTTCTTCTGCTCCCCAGTCTCAAACTTCTGCTTTCTGTATCAGTTCTTCTGCACCACTGTTTCCAACATCTGCTCTCTGCAACCTTACTTCTTGACCCCATTCTCTAACCTCTGCTCTCTACTACAGTTCTTCTGAACCACAGTCTACAACATCTGCTCTCTGCAACAGTTTTTCTGTACCCTAGTCTCCATGATTGTTCTGTGTAACATTCCTTCTGTACTGCAGCCTCCCACCTCTGCTCTCTGTAACAGTCCTTCTGCACCCCAGTCTTTAACCTCTGCTTTTTTTTATTAGTAATTCTGCACCCCAGTCTCCAACATTTGCTCTATGTAACATTCTTTCTGCAACTCAGTCTCCAACTTCTGTGATCTGGGACAGTTCTTCTGCACCACAGTCTCCAAACTCTGCTCTATGCAACAGTACTTCTGCACCCCAGTCTCCAACATCTGCACTCTGAAACAGTTCTTCTCCACTCCAGTCTAAGACCTCTTCTCTCTGCTATAGTCCTCCTGTATTGCAGTCTCCAAACTCTGCTCTCTGTAACGGTCCTTCTGCACCCCAGTCTCCAACCTCTGCTTTCTGTATCAGTCTTCTGGACCCCAGTCTTCAACATCTGCTATCTGCAACAGTCCTTCTGCACATAAGTATCAAACACCTGCTCTCTGCAACAGTCCTTCTTCACCCCAGTCTCCAACATCTGCTCTGTGTAACAGTCCTTCTGCACCCCAGTGTCCAACCTCTGCTCTCTGCAATGATCCTTCTGCACCCAAGTCTCCAACATCTGCTCTCTGCAACAGTCCTTCTGCGCCTCAGTCTGGAAACTCTGCTGTCTGCAACGATCCTTCTGCACCCCAGTCTCCAACCTCTGCTCTCTGTAACAGTCTTGCTGCACCTCGGTCTACAATCTCTGCTCTCTGTAAGATCCTTCTGCAACCTTGTCTAAAACTCTGCTCTCTGTAACAGTTATTGGGCACCCCGGATTCCAAACTCTGCTCTCTGTAACAGGCCTTTTTCACCCAAATCTCCAACCTCTACTCTCTGTAACAGTCTTTTTGCACCTCAGTCTCCATATTCTGATCTCTGCAACGATCCTTTGCAACCCAGTATCAAACGTCTCCTCTCCTCAACAGTCCTTCTGCACCCCTGTCTCCAACCTCTGCTCTCTGTAAGATTCTTCTGCATCCCTGTTTTCAAACTCTGCTCTAGTAACATTCCTTTTCCACCACAGTCTCCAACCTCTGGATTCCACACCGGTCCTGCTGCACCCCAGTCTCCAAACTCTTTTCTCGGCAACAGTTCTTCTGCTTCCCAGTCTCTAAATTCTGCTCTCTGTAACAGTCCTTCTGTACCGCAGTCTTCAACCTCTGCTCTCTGTAATGTTCCTTCTGCACCCCAGTCTCAAACCTCTGCTTTCTTTATCAGTCCGTCTGCACCACTGTTTCCAACTTCTGCTCTCTGTAACAGTCCTTCTAAACTTCAGTCTCCAACCTCTGCTCTTTGCAACCTTACTTCTGCACCCCATTCTCTAACCTCTGCTCTCTACTACAGTTCTTGTGAACACCAGTCTGAAACATCTGCTCTCTGCAACACTCCTTCTGTACCCTAGTCTCCAAAATATGCTCTCTGTAACGGTTCTTCTGCACCAGAGTCTTCAGACTCTGCTCTCTGTAACAGTCCTTCTGCATCTCAGTCTCCAAATTCTGCTCTCTGCAACAGTCCTTCTTCACCCAAGTCTCCAACATCTCCTCTCAGCAACAGTCTTTCTGCGCCTCAGTGTGGAAACTCTGCTGTCTCCAACGATCCTTGTGCACCCCAGTCTCCAAAATATGCTATCTGTAACAGTCTTCCTGCACCTCAGTCTACAATCTCTGCTCTCTGTAAGAATTTCTGCAACCTTGTCTAAAAAATCTGCTCTCTGTAACAGTTATTCGGCACCCCAGTTTCAAACCTCTACTCTCTACAACGATCCTTCTGCACCCCAGTCTCCAAACCCTTCTCTCTGCAACAGTCCTTCTGCACGTCAGTCTCCAACATCTGCTCTCTGTAAAATTTTTCTGCAAACCAGTCTCCAAACTCTTCCATCTGTAACAGTCCTTCTGGAGCCATTCTCCAAACTCTGCTCTCCGTAAAAGGCTTTCTGCACCCCAGTCTCAAACCTCTGCTCTCTGTAACACTCCTGCAGCACCTCGGTCTACAATCTCTGCATTCTGTAAGATCCTTTTCAACCTTGTCTATCAACTCTGCTCTCTGTAACAGTTCTTCTGCACCCCAGTCTCCAAACTCTGCTCTCTGTAACAGGCCTGTTAAATCCCAATCTCCAACCTCTACTCTCTGTAACAGTCTTTTTGCACCTAAGTCTCCAACATCTTCTCTCTGCAACGATCCTTCTGCACCCCAGTCTCCAACTTCTCCTCTCCTCAATAGTCCTTCTGCACCCCTGTCTTCAACCTGCGCTCTCTGTAAGGTCCTCCTGCACTCCAGTTTCTAAACTCTGCTCTCTGTAAGGTCATTCTGCACCCCAGTTTCTAAACTCTGCTCTCTGTAACATTCTTTCTCCAACCCAGTCTCCAACATCTGCTTTCTTCAACGGTCCTGCTGCAACTCAGTCTCCAACCTCTGTTCTCTGCAACAGTCCTTCTACTCCCCAGTCTCTAACCTCTGCTCTCTGTAACAGTCCTTATGTACCACAGTCGTCAACCTCTGCTCTCTGTAACGGTCCTTCTGCAACCCAGTCTCCAAACTCTGATTTTTGAATCAGTCCTTCTGAATACCAATCTCCAACCTCTGCTCTCTGTATCTATTATTCTGCACTAAGTCTCCAACCTGTGCTTTCTGCAACAGTCTTTCTTCACACCAGTCTCCAACCTGTGCTCTCTGTAATGGTCGTTCTGCACCAGAGTCTCAAACCTCTGCTTTCTGTATCAGTCCTTCTGCAAAAGGGTTTCCAAACTCTGCTCTCTGCAACAGTCCTTCTTAACCACAGTCTCCAACTTCTGCTCTCTATAACGGTCCTTCTGCACCCCAAACTCAACCTCTGCTTTCTCTATCAGTAATTCTGCACCCCAGTCTCCAAACTGCGCTATCTGTAACATTCTTTCTGCACCTCAGTCTCCAACCTATGCTCTCTGCGACAGTTCTTCTGCACCCCAGTCTCCAAACTCTGCTCTCTGCAACAGGTCTTCTGCACACCAGTATCCATCATCTGAACTCTGAAACACTTTTCTTCACCCCAGTCTCCAAACTCTTCTCTCTGTAACAGTCCTCCTGTACTTCAGTCTCTAACGTCTCCTCTCTGCAACAGTTCTTCTGTACCTCAGTCTGAAAACTCTGCTCTCTGCAACGACCATTCTGCATCCCAGTCTCTTACCTCTGCTCTCTGTAAGAGTCCTTCTTCACCTCAGTCTCCCAACTCTGCTCTCTGTACGATCCTTCTGCAACCCAGTCTTTAAACTCTGCACTCTGTAACAGTCTTTCTGCACAACAGACTCCAACCTATGCTTTCTGTACCAGGACTTCTGCCACCCAGTCTCCAAACTATTCTCTCTGTAACAGGCCTTCTGCACAACAGTCTCCAACCTCTTCTCTCTTCAACGATTCTTCTCCACCTCAGACTCCAGATTCTGCTCTCTGCAACTGTCCTTTGCATCCCAGTCTCCAAACTCTGCTCTCTGAAAGATCCATGTGAACCCCAGTCTCCAACCTCTGCTCTCTGTAACAGTCCTTCTGCACCCCAGTCTCAAAACTCTGCTCTCTGTAACAGTCCCTCTGCACCTCAGTCTCCAACCTCTGCTCTGTGTAACAGTCCTTCTGCACCCCAGTCTCTAAAATCTTTTCTCTTCCACAGTTCTTCTGCACCCCAGTCTTCAACATCTGCTCTCTGGAACAATCCTTCTGCACACCAGTCTCAAAACTCTGCTCTCTGCAATGATCTTTCTGGACCCCAGTCTCCAACGTCTACTCTCTGCAACAGTACTTCTGCAACACAGTCTCCAACCTCTTCTCTTTGTAAGATCCTTCTGCACTCTAGTTTCCAAACTCTGTTCTCTGTAACATTCCTTCTCCACCCGAGTCTCCAACCTCTATTTTTTGTAACAGTCCTTCTGCTCCCTAGTCTCCAAGATCTGCTCTCTGTAACTTTCCTTCTGTACCGCAGTCTCCAAACTCTGCTCTTTGTAAGGTCCTTCTATACCCCAGTCTCCAAACTCTGCTTTCTGTAACAGTCTGTCTCAACCATAGTCTCCAACCTCTGTTCTCTGTATCTATTCTTCTCCACCTCAGTCTCCAACCTGTGCTCTATGTAAGAGTCCTTCTGCACCGCAGTCCCCAACCTCTTCTCTCGGTAACAGTCCTATACCGCAGTCTCCAATCTCTGATCTCTATAAAGGTCCTTCTGCACCCCAATTTCGAAACTCTGCTTCCTGTAACAGTCTTTCTGAACCTGAGTCTCCAAACTCTGCTCTCTGTAACAGTCCTTCTACACCTCAGTCTCCAACCTCTGCTCTCTGTAACAGTCCTTCTGCACCTCAGTCGCCAACCTCTGCTCTCTGTAAGATCCTTCAGCAACCCAGTCTCCAAACTCTGCTCTCTATAACAGTTCTTCTGTACACGAGTTTCCAACATCTCCTCTCTGTAATAGGCCTTCTGCACGCCAGTCTCCAAACTCTGCTCTCTGTAGCAGACCTTCTGCACCTCAGTCTCCAACATCTGCTCTCAGCAATGATCCTACCGCACCCCAGTCTCCAACCTCTCATCTTTGCAACAGTCCTTCTGCACCTCAGTCTCAAACTTCTACTCTCTGTAAGATCCTTCTGCACCCCTGTCTTCAAGTCTTCTCCTTGCAAAGATCCATCTGCACCACAGTCACCAACCTCTGCTCTATGTAACAGGACATCTGCACCTTAGTATTCAACCTCTCTTCGATGTAACAGTCTTTCGGCACCCCAGTTTCCAAACACTGCTCTTTGCAAAAGTCCTTCTGTACTGCAGTCTCCAACCTCTGCTTTCTGTAACGGTCTTTCTGCACCCCAGGCTCCAAGCTCTGCTTTCTGTATCAGTCCTTCTGCACTCCAGTATCCAACTTCTGCTCTTTCTAAGAGTCTTTCTGCACCTCAGTCTCCAATCTCTGCTCTCTGCAACAGTCTTTCTGCACTCTAGTCTCCAACCTCTGCTCTCTGCAACAATCCTTCTGCACCCCAGTCTCCAACCTCTTCTCTCTGCAACAGTGTTTCTGCACCCCAGTTTCCAACCTCTGCTCTCTGAAAGGATCCTCTGGAGCCTAGTCTCCAAACTCTACTCTCTGCAACAGTCCTTCTGCACCACAGTCTCTAACCACTGCTCTCTGTAAGATCTTTCTGCACTCCAGTTTACAAAATCTGCTCTCTCTAACATTCCTTCTTCATCACAGTCTCTAACCTCTGCTTTCTGCGAGGGTCCTGGGGCACCCGAGTCTCAAACCTCTGTCCTCTGTAACAGTCCATCTGAACCCCAGTATCCAACCTCTGCTCTCTGTAACAGTCCTTCTGTACCGCAGTCTCCAAACTCTGCTCTCTGTAACACGCCTTCTGCATCCCAGTCTCCAAAATCTTCTCTCTGCAACGATCCTTCTGCACAGCAATGTCAAACCTCTGCTTCTTGCAACAGTTCGCCTGCACCCCAGTCTCAAAACTCTGCTTTTTGTAAGATTCTTCTGTACCCCAGTCTCCAACCTCTTCTCTCTACAACAGTCCATTTACACCCCAGTCTTCACCCTCTGCTCTCTGTAAGATCCATCTAAACCCTAGTATCCAACCTCTGCTCTCTGTAACAGTCTTTCTGCACCACAATCTCCAAACTCTGCTCTTTGTAACAGTCCTTCTGCACCCCAGTCTCAAACATCTGCTATCTTAAACAGTCCTTCTGCACTCCAGACTCCAAGATCTACTCTCTGCAACTGTTCTTCTGTAACTCAGTCTAAAAACTCTGCTCTCTGAAACGACCGTTCTGCACCCCAGTCTCCTACCTCTGCTCTTTGTAACAGTCCTTCTACAACTCAGTCTCCCAACTCTGCTCTCTATAAGATTCTTCTACAACCCAGTATTTAAACTCTGCACTCTGTAACAGTCCTTCTGCACAACAGGCTCCAACCTATGCTCTCTGTACCAGGACTTCTGCCAACCAGTCTCCAAACTCTGCTCTCTGTAACAGGCCTCTGCACCCCATCTCCAACCTCTTCTCTCTGAAAACGATTCTTCTCCACCCCAGTCTCCAGATTCTGCTCTCTGCAACAGTCCTTTTCACCCCAGTCTCCAAACTCTGCTCTCTGAAAGATCCATCTGAACCCCAGTCTCCAATCTCTGCTCTCTGTAACAGTCCTTCTGCACCCCAGTCTCAAAACTCTGCTCTCTGTAACAGTCCCTCTGCACCTCAGTCTCCAACCTCTGCTCTGTGTAACAGTCCTTCTGCACCCCAGTCTCTAAAATCTTTTCTCTTCCACAGTTCTTCTGCACCCCAGTCTTCAACATCTGCTCTCTGGAACAATCCTTCTGCACACCAGTCTCAAAACTCTGCTCTCTGCAATGATCTTTCTGGACCCCAGTCTCCAACGTCTACTCTCTGCAACAGTACTTCTGCAACACAGTCTCCAAACTCTTCTCTTTGTAAGATCCTTCTGCACTCCAGTTTTCAAACTTTGTTCTCTGTAACATTATTTCTCCACCCGAGTCTCCAACCTCTGTCCTCTGCAACAGTCCTTCTGCTCCCCAGTCTCCAAGATCTGCTCTCTGTAACAGTCCTTCTGTACCGCAGTCTTTAAACTTTGCTCTTTGTAAGGTCCTTCTACACCCCAGTCTCCAACCTCTGCTTTCTGTAACAGTCTGTCTTAACAATAGTCTCCAACCTCTGTTCTTAGTATCTATCCTTCTGAACCTCAGTCTCCAACCTGTGCTCTATGTAAGAGTCCTTCTGCACCCCAGTCTCCAACCTCTTCTCTCGGTAACAATCCTATAATGCAGTCTCCTACCTCTGCTCTCTGTAAAGGTCCTTCTGCACCCCAATTTCCAAACTCTGCTTCTTGTAAAAGTCCTTCTGCACCTGAGTCTCCAAACTCTGCTCTCTGTAACAGTCCTTCTACACCTCAGTCTCCAACCTCTGCTTTCTGTAACAGTCCTTCTGCACCTAAGTCACCAACCTCTGCTCTCTGTAAGATCCTTCAGTAACCCAGTCTCCAAACTCTGCTCTCTATAGCAGTCCTTCTGTACCCGAGATTCCAACATTTCCTCTCTGTAATAGGCCTTCTGCGCACCTGTCTCCAAACTCTGCTCTCTGTAGCAGACCTTCTGCACCCCAGTCTCCAACATCTTCTCTCAGCAATGATCCTCCTGCACCCCAGTCTCCAACCACTCATCTTTGCAACAGTTCTTCTGCACCTCAGTCTCAAACTTCTACTCTCTGTAAGATCCTTCTGCACCCCTGTCTCCAAGTCTCCTCCTTGCAACGATCCATCTGCAGCAGAGTCACCAACCTCTGCTCTATTTAACAGGACTTCTGCACCTCAGTATCCAACCTCTGCTCGATGTAACAGTCTTTTTGCACCCCAGTCTACAAACACTGCTCTCTGCAAAAGTCCTTCTGTACTGCAGTCTCCAACCTCTGCTCTGTAACGGTCTTTCTTCACCCCAGACTACAACCTCTGCTTTCTGTATTTGTCCTTCTGCACTCCAGTCTCCAATCTCTGCTCTCTGAAAGAGTCCTTCTGCACTCCAGTCTCCAACCTCTGCTCTCTGCAATAATCTTTCTGCACCCCAGTCTATAACCTCTTCTCTTTGTAACGGTCCATCTGCTTTCCAATTGCCAACGTCTGCTTTCTGTAACCGTCCTGCACCCCAGACTCAAAACTCTTCTCTCTGCAATGATCTTTTTACACTTCATTCTTCAAACTCTGCTCTCTGTAAAAGTCCTTCTGCACCCCAGTCTCCAACCTCTGCTCGCTGCAACGATTCTCTGGACCCTAGTCTCAAAACTCTACTCTCTGCAACAGTCATTCTGCACCACAGTCTTCAACCGCTTTCTCTGTAAGATCTTTCTGCACTACAGTTTCCAAACTCTGCTCTCTGTAACATTCCTTCTCCACCCCATTCTTTATCCTCTGCCTTCTGCACGTGTCCTGCGGCACCCCAGTCTCCAACCTCTGTCCTCTGCAACAGTCATTGTGCTCCCCAGTCTCCAACCTCTGCTTTTTGTAAGGGTCTTTCAGCACCCCAAACTCTGCTTTCTGTATCAGTCCTTTTGAACCTCAGTCTCAAACCTCTGCTCTCTATATCTATCCTTCTGCATTTCAGTCTCCAACCTGTTCTCTCTGTAACATTCTTTCTGCACCCAAGTCTCCAAACTCTGCTCTCTGTAAAAGTTTTTCTATACCACAATCACCAACCTCTGGTCTCTGTAACGGTCCAACTGCACCCCAATTTCCAACCTCTGCTTTCTGTAACAGTCCTTCTGCACCTCAGTCTCCAAACTCTGCTCTCTGTAACATTGCTTCTACACCTCAGTCTCTAACCTCTGTTCTCTGTAGCAGTCCTTCTGAACCTCAGTCTGACAACTCTGCTCTTTTCACGATCCTTCTGCACCCCAGTCTACAAACACTGCTCTCTGTAACAGTCCACCTGCACCTCAGTCTCCAACCTCTGCTCTCTGTAAGAACCTTCAGAAACCCAGTCTCCAAACTCTCCTCTCTATAACTGTCCTTCTGCACCCCAGTCTCCAAACTATCCTCTCTATAACAGGCCTTCTGCACGCCAGTCTCCAAACTTTTCTCTGTAGCAGGCCTTCTGCACCCCAGTCTCCAAAATCTACACTGTGAAACGATCCTTCTGCACCCCAGTCTCCAACCTCTGCTCTCTGCAATAATCCTACTGCACCCCAGTCTACTACCTCTGCTCTCTGCAACAGTCCTTCTGCACCTAAGTCTCCAAATTCTTTTCTCTGTAAGATCCATCTTCACCCCAGTATCTAACCTCTGCTCTCTACAACAGTCCTTCTGAATCCAAGGCTCAAACCTCTTCTCTCTGTAACAAGACTCCCGTACCTCAGTCTCCAACTTCTGCTGTCTGCAACTGTCCTCCTGCAGCCCAGTCTCCAACCTCTACTCTCTGTAATAGTCGTTCTGCACTTCACTCGCCAAACTCTGCTCTCTGTAGTATCCTTCTAAAACCCAGTCTCCAAAATCTGCTCTCTGTAACAGTCCTTCTGAACAACAGTCTACAACCTCTTCTCTCTGCAACCATCCCTCTTAACCCCAGTCTCCAACCTCTGCTCTCTGCAACAGTCTTTCTTCACCCCAGTCTCCAACAACTGCTCTGTACAACAGTCCTTCTGCACCTCAGTCTGAAATTTCTGCTGTCTTCAACGAACTTTCTGCACCCCAGTCTCCTACCTCTGCTGCCTGTAACAGTCCTTCTGCACCTCATTCTACTAACTCTGCTCTCTGTAAAATACTTTTGCAACCCAGTCTCCAACTTCTGCACTATGTAAGATCCTTCTATACCCCTGTCTCCAAGATCTGCTATTTGCATTGGTGCTTCTGCACCCCAGTCTCCAAACTCTGTTCTATGTAACTGGACTTCTGCACCTCAGTCTCCAACCTCTGCTCTCTGCAACAGTCTTTCAGCACCCCAGTCTCTAAATTCTGCTCTCTGCAAAAGTCTTTCTGTACTGCATTCTCCAACCTCTGCTCTCTGTAACGTTCTTTCTTCACCCGATACTAGAGTCTCTGCTTTCTGTAACAGGCCTTCTGCACCCCAGTCTCCAACCTCTGCTCTCTGAAACAGTCCTTCTGCACTTCAGTCTCCAACCTCTGCTCTCTCCAACAGTCCTTCTGCACCCCAGTCTCCAAACTCTGCTCACTGTAACAATCTTGCTGCACCTCAGTCTGCAGACTCTGTTCTCTGCAACGGACTTTCTGCACCTCAGTCTTTAACCTATACTCTCTGTAACAGTACTTCTTCACTTCAGTCTCCAACCTCTGCTATCTGTTGGATCCTTCGCCAACCCAGTCTCCAAACTCTGCTCTCTGTAACATTCCTTCTGCACACCAGTCTTTAATATCTTCTCTCTGCAACGATCATTCTTAACCCCAGTCTCCAAACTCTGCTCTCTTCAACAGTCCTTCTACACCCCAGTCTCCAACATCTGGTCTCTGCAATAGTCATTTTGCACCACAGTCTGAAAACTCTGTTGTCTGAAACGAACCTCCTGCACCCCAGTCTCCTACCTCTGCTGTCGGTTAAAATCCTTCTGCACCTCAGTCTCCGACCTCTGCTCTCTCTAAGATCCATCTGAACCCCAGTCTCCAACATCTGCTCTCTGCAACAGCCTTCTGCATCCCAGTCTTCAAACTCTGCTCTCCGCAATGATTTTTCTGGACCCCAGTCTCCAACGTCTGCTCTCTGCAACAGTCCTTCTGCACCACACTCTCCAACCTCTGCTCTCTGTAAGATCTTTCTGCACTCCAGTTTCCAAACTCTGGTCTTTCTAACATTCCTTCTAAACTCTAGTCGCCAACCTCGGCTTTCTGCAAGGGTCCTGCAGCACCCCAGTCTCCAAACTCTTTCCTCTGCAACAGTCCTTCTGATCCCCAGTCTCCAATATCTGCTCTCTGTAACAGTCATCTGTACCGCATTCACCAAACTCTGCTCTTTGTAAAGGTTTTTCTGCACCCCAGTCTCCAACCTCTGCTTTCTGTATCAGTCCTTCTGAACCCCAGTCTTCAACCTCTGCTCTCTGTGTCTATTCTTCTTCACCTCAGTCTCCAACTTGTGCTTTCTGTAACAGTCCTTCTGAACCCAAGTCTCCCACCTCTGCTCTCTGTAACAGTCCTTCTATACCGTAGTATCCAACTTGTACTCTCTGTAACGGTCCTTCTGCACCCTAATTTACAACCTCTGCTTTCTGTAACAGTTCTTCTGCACCTCAGTCTGAAACCTCTGCTCTCCACGATCCTTCTGCACCCCAGTCTCCAACCACTGCTCTCTGTAACAGTCCACCTACAACTTAGTCTCCAAACTCTGCTCTCTGTAAGATCCTTCAACAACCCAGTCTTCAAAATCTTCTCTCTTTACCAGTCTTTCTGCACCCCAGTCTCCAACCTCTCCTCTCTGTAACAGGCCTTCTGCACGCAAGTCTCTAACCTCTGCTCTCTGCAACGATTCTTCTGCACCCCAGTCTTTAACCTCTGCTCTCTGCAATGATCCTACTGCACCCCAGTCTCCAACATCTAATCTGTATAACAGTCATTCTGCACCTCAGTCTCCAAATTCTGCTCTCTGTAAGATTATTCTGCTCCGCTCTCTCCAACCTCTGCTCTCTGTAGCAGTCCTTTTGCACCCCAGTCTCCAACCTCTGATCTCAGCAACAGTTCTTCTGCACCCCAGTCTAAAAACTCTGCTCTCTGCAACAGTCCTTCGGCACCCTAGTTACCAACATCAGCTCTCTTTTACATTCCTTCTTCACCCCAGTTTCCAAACTCTGCTCTCTGTAACAGTCCTCCTGTACTGCAGAATCCAACCTCTGATCTCTGTAACGGTCTTTCTGCACCCCAGACTCCAATCTCTTCTTTCTGTATCACTCCTTCTGCACCCCAGTCTCCAACCTCTGCTCTCTATTACAGTCCTTCTGCACCCAGGTCTCCAAAGTCCGCTATCTGCAACAGTCCTTCTGCACCCCAGTCTCCAACCTCTGCTCTCTGTAACAATCCTTCTGCACCTCAGTCTCCAAACTCTGTACTCTGCAACGTTACTTCTGCACCTCAGTCTTCAACATTTACTCTCTGTAACAGTCTTTCTGCACCTGATTCTTTCACCTCTGCCCTCTGTAAGATCCTTCTCCAACCCAGTCTCCAAACTCTGCTCTCTGTAACAGTATTTCTACACATCAGTCTCAAACATCTGCTCTCTGCACCGATCCTTCTTCACCCCAGTCTCCAACCTCTGCTCTCTGCAAAAATCCTTTTTCACACCAGTCTCCAACATCTGCTCTATGCAAGAGTCCTTCAGCAACTCAGTCTAAAAACTCTTCTCTCTGCAACGACCCTTCTGCTCCTCAATCTACTACCTCTGTTCTCTGTAAGACCCTTCTGCAACCCAGTCTCCAAACTCTGCTCTCTGTAACAGTCCTTCTGCCAAATAGTTTCCAACGTCTGTTCTATGTAACAGGAATTTTACAACCCAGTCTCGAACCTCTGCTCTCTGTAACAGGCCTTCAGAACCCCAGTCTCCAACCTCTTCTCTCTGCAATGATTTTTCTCAACCCCAGTCTCCAACCTCTGCTCTCAGCAACATTCCTGCACCCTAGTCACGAACCTCTGCTCTCTGTAAGATCCTTATGCACTCCAGTCTCCATCCTCTTCTCTCTGCAACGATTCTTCTCTGCCCAGTCTCCAACATCTGCTCTCTGCAACGTTCCTTTTGCACCCCAGTCTCCAAACTCTGCTCTCTGTGAGATCCTTCTAAAACCCAGTCTCCAATCTCTGCTCTCTGTAACAGTCTTTCTGCATACCAGTCTCCAAACTCTGCTCTCTGTAACTGTCCTTCTGCTCCTCAGTCTCCAAACTCTTCAATCTGTAACAGTCCATCTGCACCTCAGTCTCTAAAATCTGCTCTCTGCAACGATCCTTCTGGACCCCAGTCTCCAACTTTTGCTCTCTGCAACAGTCCTTCTGCACCACAGTCTCCAGACTCTGCTCTCTGTAAGATTCTTCTGCACTCCAATTTCCAAACTCTGCTCTCTGTAACATTCCTTCTCCACCCAGTCTCCAACTTCTGTCCTCTGCAACAGTCCTGCTGCTCCGCAGTCTCCGAGATCTGCTCTGTGTAACAGTCCTTCTGTACTGAAGTCTCCAAACTCTGCTCTCTGTAAGGGTCCTTCTACACCCTAATTTCCAACCTCTGATTTCTGTAACAGTCCTTCTCCACCTCGGTCTCAAAACTCTGCTCTCTGTAACACTCTTTCTACACCACAGTCTCCAACCTGTGCTCTCTGTAACATTCTTTCTGCACCCCAGTCTCCAACCTCTGCTCTCTGCATTGGTACCTCTTAAACCCAGTCTCCAACATTTTTCTCTACAACAGTCTTTCTGTACTGCAGTCTCCAACCTCTGTTCTCTCTAAGGGTCCTTTTTCAACCCAGTCTCCCACCTCTACTTTCCATATCAGTCCTTCTGCACCACAGTCTCCAAACTCTGCTCTCTGTAACCGTCATTCTGCACCTCACTCTGCAACTTCTGCTCTCTAAAACAGTCCTTCTGCAACCAGTCTTCAAACTCTGCTCTCTGCAAGAGTCCTTCTGCACCCCAGTCTCCATCCTCTGCACTCTGCAACAGTCCTTTTACACCCCAGTCTCCAACGTCTGCTCTCTGTAACGGGCCTTCTGAACCCCAGTCTCCAAACTCTGCTTTCTATATCAGTTCTTCTGCACCCCAGTCTCCAAACTGTGCTCTCTGTAATAGTCTTTATGCACCTCATACTCCAAACTCTGCTCTCTAATACAGTCTTTCAGTGCCCCAATCTCCAACCTCTTCTCTCTGCCACAGTCCTTCTGCACCTCAGTTTCAAAACTCTGCTCTCTGTATGATCCTTCTGAAACCCAGTCTCCAACCTCTACTTTCTGCAACGGTCTTTCTGTAAACCAGTCTCCAACCTCTGTTCTTTACAACAGTCCTTCTGCATCCCAGTCTCCTACGTCTGCTCTCTGTAAGGGTCCTTCTGCATCCCAGTCTTAAACCTCTGCTTTCTGTATCAGTCTTTCTACACTGTAGTCTGTAAACACTGCTCTCTCCAACGATCCTTCTTCACCTCAGTCTCCAACCTCTGCTGTATGTAACAGGCCTTTTGCCCCAGTCTCCAAACACTTCTCTCTTCAATGATCCTTCTCCACCCCAGTCTCCAAACTCTGCTATCAGCAACTGTCCTTCTGCACCCCAGTCTCCAACCTATGCTCCCTGTAAGATCTTTCTGCACACCTGTCTCCAACCTCTGCTCTCTGTAACACTCCTCTATACCCCAGTCTCCAACTTCTGCTCTCTGTAATGGTCCTTCTGCACCTCAGTCTCCAACATCTGCTCTCTGCAACACTCCTTCTGCACCCCAGACTCCTAAATTTGCTCTCTGCAACAGTTTCTCTGCACCTCAGTCTCCAACCTGTGCTTTCAGTAAAAGGCCTTCTGCACCACAGTCTCCAAACTCTGCTCTCTCTAACAATTTTTCTGAACCCAAGTCTCCAAACTCTTCTCTCTGCAACAATCCTTCTGCACCCCAGTCGCCAAATTTTGCTCTCTGTAACAGTCCTTCTGCACCCCAGTCTTCAAAATCTGCTTTCTGTAACAGTTTTCTGCATCTGAGTCTCCATACTCTGCTCTATGAAACAATACGACTTCACCCAAGTCTCCAACGTCTGCTCTCTAATAAGTCCTTCTAAAGCCTAGTCTCCAACCTCTGTTCTCTGTAACAGTCCTTCTACACCCCATTCTCCATACTCGGCTCACCCTAAAGATACTTCTGCACCCCAGTCTCCATCCTCCTCTCTCTGCAACTTTCCTTTTGGACCCCAGTCTCCAGCATCTGCTCTCTGAAACAGTCCTTCTCCACCCCAGTCTCCAAACTGTGCTCTCTGTAACAGTCTTTCTGGACCCAGATCTCCAACATCTACTCTCTGCAAAAGCCCTTCTACACCCCAGTCTAAAACCTCTGCTCTAAGCAAAAGTTTTTCTGAACCCCAGTCTCCAACTTCTTCTCTCTGTAACAATCCTTCTGCACCTCAGTCTCCAACCTCTGCTCTTTACAAGGGTCGTTCTGCACCTCAGTCTCCAACCTCTACTCTCTGTAACAGTGCTTCTGCACCTCATTCTCAAAACTCTGCTCTCTGAAATATCCTACTGCACCCCAGTCTCCAAACTCTGCTCTATAACAGGTCTTCTGCACCCCAGTCTCCAACCTCTACTCTCTGTAACAATCCTTCTGCACCCCAGTCTCCAAATTCTTCTCTCTGCAAGATTCTTCTACACTCCAGTCTCCAACCGCTGCTCTCTGCAAGATCCTTCTGCACACCAGTCTCCAACCGCTGCTCACTATAACAGTTCTTCTGCAACCCAGTCTCCAAACTCTGCTCTCTGTAACAATACTTCTGCACTTCAGTCTTCAACCTCTGCTCTCTGCAACGGTCTTTCTGCAGCTCAGTCTCTAAACTCTGTTTTCTGCAACAGTCTTCTGCACCCCAGTTTTTAACCTATGCTCTCTGTAACAGTCCTTCTGTACCGGAGTCTCCAACCTATGTTCTCTCTAACGGTCCTTCTGCACCCCAGTCTCCAACATCTGCTTTCTCTATAAGTCTTTCTTTACCCCAGTCTCCAACCTCTGATTTCTGCAACAGTCCTTCTGCACCGAAGTCTCCAACCTCTGCTCACTGCAACATTCCTTCTGCACCCCAGTCTACAAACTCTGCTCTCTGTAATGATGCTTCTGCACCCCAGTCTCGAACCTCTGCTCTCCGCAATGATCCTTCTGCACCTCAGTGTCCAACCTCTTCTCTCTACAAAGATCCTTTGGCACCCCAGTCTCAAACCTCTGCTCGCTGCAACAGTTTTTGTGAACCCCAGTCTCCAACATCTGCTCTCTGCAACAGTTCTTCTGTACCTCAGTCTGAAAACTCTGCTCTCTGCAATAATCCATCTGCACCCCAGTCTCCAACCTCTTCTCTCGGTACCACAGTCTCCAACCTCTGTTCTCCATAAGGGTCCTTATGCACCCCAGTATCCAACCTCTGCTTTCTGTATCAGTCGTTTTGCACCACAGTCTCCAAACTCGGCCGTCTGTAAGAGTCCTTCTGCAACTCAGTCTGCAAACTCTGCTGTCTGCAACATTCCTTCTGCACCCCAGTCTCCAACATCTGCTATCTGCAACAGTCATTCTCCACCCTAGTTTCCACACTGTGCTCTCTGTAAGAGTCTTTCTGTACTGCATTCTCGAAACTCTGCTCTCTGTAAGGATACTTCTGCACCAGAATCTCCAAACTCTGCTTTCTGTATCAGTCCTTCTGCACTCCAGTCTCCAACCTCTGCTCTGTGTAATTGTCCTTCTGCACCTTAGTCTCTAACATCTGCTCTCTGCTACAGTTTTTCTGGACCCCAGTCTCCATCATCTACTCTCTGCTCTCTGCAACAGTCCTTCTGCATCCCAGGGTCCAACATCTGCTCTTTGTAAGAGTCCTTCTGTACTAAAGACTCCAAAATCTGCTCTAACTAATGGTCCTCCGGTACCCCAGTATTCAACATCTGCTTCTTGAATCATTTCTTCTGCACTTCTGTCTCAATCCTCTGCTCTCTATAACAGTCCTTCTGCATCTCAGTCTCCAACCTCTGCTCTCTGCAACAGTTCGTTCTGCACCCCAGTCTCCCACCCCAGCTTTCTGTATCATAATTCTTCACCCCAATATCCAACGTCTTCTCTGTGTAACAGTCCTTCTCCATCTCAGTCTCCAAACTCTGGTCTCTCAAACAGTCCTTCTGCACCCCAGTCTCCAACCTCTGCTTTCTGCAACATTCCTTCTGCACCCAGTTTTTAATCTGTTCTCTCTGTAACAGTCCTTCTGCACCCCAGTCTCCCACCTCTGCTCTCTGTAACGATCCTTCTGCAGCCCAGTCTCCACCTCTGCTTTCTGCAATGATTCTTCTGTAACTCTGTCTCCAACTTCTGCTGTCTTCAATGATTCTTCTGCACCTCACTCTTTAAACTCTGCTCTCTGTAACAGTTTTTGTGCACATCAGTCTCCAACCTCTGCTCTCTGCAACCATCCTTATGTACCCCAGTCTCCAACCTCTGCTCTCTGCAACGACCTATCTGCACCCAAGTCTCCAACATCTCGTCTCCTTAACACTCGTTCTGCACCCCAGTCTCCAATCTTTGTTCTTTGTAAGGTCCTTCTGCACTCCAGTTTCCAAACACTGCTCTCTGTAACATTCCTTCTCCAATCCAGTCTCCAACCTCCGCTTTCTTCAATGGTCCTGCTGCAACCCAGTCTTCAACCTCTGTTCTCTGAAACAGTCCTTCTGCTTCCCAATTTCCAATCTCTGCTCTCTGTAACAGTCCTTCTGTACCGCAGTCTCCAACTTCTGCACTCTGTAATGGTCCTTCTGCACCATAGGCTTCAACCTCTGCTTTCTGTTACAGTCCTTCTGCACCTCAGTCTCCAAACTCTGCTTTCTGTAAGATCCTTCTGCAACCAAGTCTCCAAACTCTGCTCTCTGTAACAGTCCTTCTGCACACCAGTCTCCAACCTCTGCTATCTGTAACGATCCTTCTTCACCCCAGTCTCCAACCTCTGCTCTTTGCAAGAGTCATTCTGAAACCCAGTCTCCAAAATCTGCTCTCTGCAACAGTCCTTCTGCACCTCAGTCTAAAAACTCTGCTCTCTGCAACGATCCTTGTGCACCCCAGTCTCCAAACTCTGCTTTCTGTAACTGTCCTTCTGCACCTCGGTCTCCAACTTCTTCTCTCTGCAACAGTTCTTCTGCACCCTAGTCTTTAACATGTACTCTCTGAAACAGTCCTTCTACACCCCTGTCCAAATGCAGAAGAATGATAACTGAACTATCGCTCACCCTGCAAAATATAAACTAAAAATGCATTAAAGACCCAGGCACTAGACCAGAAATTATGCAGTTTCTAGGAAAAAACAAAGTCAATACTCCAAACTACAGGCAGAGGCAATGACTTTCTCTATAGGATGCCAAAGCTCAAGAGATAATACCAAAAGTTAGCAAATAAGATGGCGTCAAATTTAGAAGGTTCTGCACAGCAAAGGAGACAATTAGAATATGAAGAGAGAACCTACGGAAAGGGAGAAAATCTTTATGAGGTGCTCTTCTAAAAGAGATGATATTCAGAATATTAATAAAGAACTCAAAAAACTTAACATCAAACCCACAATTTTTAAATAACCCAATTACCAAATGGGAAACTAAATGAACTAAACAGACACGTCTTAGAAGAAAATATGTGAGTGGCCAACAAATATATGAAAATACTTGCAAGTTAAGTCTACCCTGAGATTTCATCTCACTTCAGTGACAAAGGCAACCACCAAGAATACAAACAGAAACCAGTGTGACAAGGAGAGAATTGGAGAGAAAGGAGCACTCTCACCCTGTTGGTGGGCATGTAAATCAGAACAACCACCACAAAAATCGGGATGGAGGCTCCTCAGGAGTAGCCATGCGCCACCCTGCGACCCAGCTCTACCTCTGCTTGGTATTTACCACAGCTGATCAAAGTCATAATAATATAATAACACATACATGCCCATGAATCAGCTGAGGTGACATCAGTGGACGAATGGATAAAGAACAGTCACTATTCTAGGAAGGTGCCCATTTTTTCCCATCTATAAATACCACGATCATTTACCACGGTCAAAAATCTCTACAGATTCGAATGTTCTGATCACTGCTCCACCACATGGCCTCTTCTACTTCAGGGTCCCCTTATTCCCACTGAAATCAGGAAGCCCATTTCAACGATGCCATCTGTTAATGTCTTCCCAGGCTGCCGAGGACAGTGGCTGCGGGTTTCACAAGGATCTGGTGCTGCCTTCTGAACGCATGTCCACGAGGCCTTGGCGAAGGCTGATGCTCGGGGCCCTCCTCCAGATCCAGCTGTGAGGCCAGGGAAGGGGGTCACATAACACGCCATCCAACACCTTATTTATTTCTGATCACCATCCTCTCCATTATTCCAGGATCATATTGGTCATTGAACTTAAGCAAACACTGAGTCCAGATTTCAGTCTATCAACCAAAGAGAGTCTAATAGCCACTCCCCGTGGCTCAGGAAAATCCTTGGCCCTAACATTTCTGGTGATTATGTCCCTGTGACTGCATTCAAGCTGATCCAGCAATATGTCCTGACTTCTTTTGTCTAGAAGTCTCAAACAAATTCTCTTATATATTCTTAAGGCTCCTATTAACAAAATACAGTAAAATATTTACCTTTTATTTTGGTGTGACCCTTATACTCTCATGGGTTATATTTTATACTCTTACCTGAGGCGTTCTAGGATCAGACCCCAATTAAGAGTCTGGTGACAATGTGGGATGATGGATGAGCATCTTAAAGACAATTGGGCTGGGGATGTGGCTCAAGCAGTAGTGCGCTTGCCTGGCACGCGTACAGCCCGGGTTCAATCCTCAGCACCACATACCAACAAAGATGTTGTGTCTGCCGAGAACTAGAAAATGAATATTAAAAATTCTCTCTCTCTCTCTGTCTCTTTCTCTCTGTCTCTCTCTCTCTCTCTCTCTCTCTCTCTCTCTCTCTCTCTCTCTCTCTCTCTCTCTCTCTCCCCCTCTCCGCTTCTCTCCTCTCCTCTCTCACTCTCTCTTATTAAAAAAAAAAGACAACTGCCCAGGTAGAGTCACCATAGGGTCTTCAATTTAGGGAAAGCTAGTCTCCTCGGGAGAGGAGGGGCTGCTTCTTACAGCAAAGAGGGTTAATGGAGATTTCAGGGTTCAAGGCTCTGAGATTTGTCTAATTCCACTGGTATTTTGCCATTCTAATTAACGGGGTCTCAATCATTGCCCCATTAATGTCCTAATTGACATAAGAGAGACCTGGAGAAATTGTGGATTTATAATTTTCTTTGTACTTCTGCAATTTGGAGAATTGGATGTTTTATTCTGATATTAACCTTTATCAGTTTCCAGAGAGAAAATATTTCTGGTGATCTGAACCTGACTTGAAGGAGGAATATAATGCTTGAACGTATCATTTTCTTTCTGTAAGTCTACCACTCCAGTCAGTAACAGCAGTCTGTAGTCATGTTGTAATGTTCATTCCCACCCTGAAGGTCGATGGAGTTATCCCAAAGCTCAGTTTTCCATAGACATTTGTTTTCAGGCCAGGATAACTTAAAGTCTCTGTTAGGTCATTGCACACCAGGAATTATCAGGTCTCCTTTCCCATTGGCTGTGACATCATGTACATATTCAATTCCCTCAGGTCAGACATCAAACATATCTCCTCAGATCTGTTATCTAGAACCATCTCTGATGTAAAGCACTATTGTGGTCAGTGCCACCGTGGTCAGGTAGAGATGAAGAACAACTCTTGATGTCTTAGGGTAGAGGAAGCTGACACAGAAAAGTTATATAATGGTTGGGAGATCTGAAAGAAAAAAGAAAAATAGGGCAGGTGACACCACCCCATATATGGAAACCCTAAAATCCAGGGAAAGAGACGCTCATTCCACGCTACTGTGACCCACATTCAGGAACAGCTGTCTAGGAGCCGGCACACACAGCTCCTGGCACAAAAGAGATTAGTTCCTGCCTCTAACGGGCTGGTTTGCTGCTGCTGCTAAGGGATCCAAAAGAACCCGCTTTCTTCCTTTCCTTTCTTCCTCTCTGCCTAGTGTTTGGCTCATCTTGACAAAACCTTCTAAAATAAAGGCCTGCAAGCAGGGGAGTGTGGGAAACGAGGTTCTCGTACTTTCTGTCTCTCTGGTGTGGGGAGAACACAGAAGGACAGAGATGGTGCTGAACACCCACACAAGGTGTCCAACACACTTGAACCTGAAAGTGGGAAAAGGGTATTTGTGAAAAGAGAGGAGAGAAAGGAGTCTCAGAGGTTTTAAAAGCGGGAGTTGGAGTTTAAGCTCCAGATACAGACTCTCTAACCAGGTGCCTACAAGTCCCTGGGAGGAATCTTTTTCAGATGACTGTATACTCCAGTTTGAAGATTGGTCTAGACTGTGATCTGGCAAAGGGATGAACACCCTCCAGCAAGCTTCCTCAGGGCACTCTGGACCTCATTGCTTCTCAGGCTGTGAATGACGGGGCTCAACAGGGGGCTCACCACACAGAAGAGCACAGAGACCAGGATGTCCATGTCCAGCCTTCTCTGGGCCTGTCATAGTGGATGTTGCCTGTTGCATAGAAGACCACCACGACAGTGAGGGGGGACACACAGGTGAAGAAGGCCTTCCTCCTGCCCTGAGCAGTGGGAATACCCAGGATGGCCGCCATGATGAGTGCATAGGAGCCTGCAGTGAAAAGGCAGGGGCTCAGGCCCATGGTGGCAATAACAACGTGGAGCGCAGACTCCTTGAAAGAGGTGTCTGAGCAGGAGAGCTTCAGGAACAATGGGGTGTCACAGATAAAGTGGATGAACTGGTGGGGCCCACACAGAGTGAGTGTGATGGTCAGCACCGTGTGTGTGACCAAATTCACCAGCCCACACAGCCAGGACCTAGTCTCCTGGCCAAAACAGACCTTCACACTCATGATGACTGGGTACTGAGGAGGACGGCAGGTGGCCACACAGCAGTCATACTGGCCACACAGCCAGTATGAAGCCTTCTATGCCAGCACTTGTCACAAAAAAAAAAGATCTTGGAAAGGCAGCCCTCATAAGAAATGGCCTTCTTTTCCCAGAAGAAGTTAACCAGCAGTACTGGGAGGGTGGTGGATGTTTAGCAGACGTCCAAGAAGCTCAAATTGCTGAGGAAAAAGTACATTGGAGTGTGGAGAGCAGGCCTGACCCTGGTGGCCACTATTATGAGCATGTTCCCCAGGAGAGTGGTCAGGTAAATGACCAGAAAGAGCAGAAAGAACCAGCCCTGTAGGTTGGAGTTGTTGGAAAATTCCAAGAAGATGAATTCAGTGACAAATGATTGATTGCTTATTTCCAATGGTATCATAGCTACAAAACAGAGAAAAAGAGACCATGACGAGAAAGGACTGAGAGCACCCCAAACAGGCTTGTTAATCTGCAGCAACATGGCAAATAATATTGTATACAGAGATGCCTGGACTCTGGAAAGAGACGTATAGGAGTGACTTTAGAGAGAGCATAACTTCTCATAGACTTTTGCATGGGTACTCTTTTGTAAGAATAAATGGAGACTTGGTCAAAATGCAATACAAGCTATCAAACCCTTTTTCTCATTGAATCTGCAGTATCTCCCTCCTAACACTGTGCTTCACTGTGATGAATTCTTTTTTGTATGTCTGGTATTTCAAGTAATAAGTTTTCATTGTGGAAAAATGAAGAAAATGCAGAAAGTTATTCAGAAGAATAGAACAGTTCACAAAATCAAAGCTCTCTTTGCATTCATCCCATTCTACCTCTATCTATCTTTAAAATATCCAAAGCAAAATTTCCCAATATTGTTGTACTCTATTAAGTTGTTTGCCTTGTAATCTTAATTTTCTAACATGAAATTAAGTTAATGTCTCCCTTTTTATTGAACATAGAAAACTTCCATTCCATTTACTATCATAAATATTGGAATAGAAGCTTTCATACATATGTATCTGTGATCCTCTCTGATTATTTCTTAAAAGTAAAATTATAAGTCACCTGCTTTTAAATACATTGTTCTATTTTTTTCAGTAGAAACTTTTATTTTTTTAAGTTTTATAAGATACAAGAAATTTTGACAAATGATATATACTTAGGTATTTTTCTAATTTTGTATTATAAGATTTACCTCACCGAACATTACATTTTCTGAAAAAAAAATGATTGATACAATTACTGATTTTCTATCATGTTACCCATGCTAATCCGTGATCCATTGTTTTGAACTAAAATTTCTGTTTCTTTTTCAATCTTAAATGAAAAATATTATAGTAAAATAGTAGGCTCTTGGTCCAGATACATGTGGATTGAAATCCATCTGTTGTTTACTAGATGTTGTTTGTAAAAAAGTCAGCTCATCTCTATTCCTCAGTTTGTTCCTTGCTTAGGATATTAATGATGTCTATTTCTCAACTGCTGAAAAAAGTTTTGAGATAATATGAGCTATGTGTCTGGCACATTACATTTACTCAATGCCTTTTATCAAGTTAGAAAATGTCTATCCATGTTTTACTAGTAGTTTTTTTTTTTGTGTATGTTTGCTGGGTTTTGAATTCAGAGCCTTATGCATACTAAGCATGCACTCTACCACTAGACTTTGCCCCTAGTTTTATTTAGTTATAGTTTTTATCATAAATAGATACTGAATTTTCTTATTTTGTCTGCATCTATTGAAATGGTATATATTTTTTCTTATTTAGTCTGTTACTATGGAAATTCGTTTGATTGAATTTTTGAATATTGAACCAGCCTTGCATTCTGGGATTGATCTCAATTGACTATAATGTTATCCTTATTATATATGGCTGAGTTGAGTTTGTTAATATTGTTCCCTGCTTGCTTTTGTGTATTCTATTTTCGCTGTTCTCCGGAGATAATCTATTTCTTGAAAAATTCTCAGCTGTATTCTACTGTTATTTTCAGTCAATGCATGTTAGTGGACTAGTGGGAAATAGAGAAGGGATTTCTGATGTTTCCAGGAAGCCCTGCCTTAGGTACTGTAAACTCAGTCACAGGGATATGGCCTTCACAGTGACCCACTTTCTAGCAATATGGCTGAGCCTAGTTTTTATTCCTCCTGACGTTACACATTTCGTCCTGTTAATTCCATAGCTGCAAAGATTTTCCGTTGAGTGTCCTAATGTAACAGTTTCTGTTACTCTTGCCCCTGAAGATTACAGCTTTTGTTCTATGGAAAAAATCAGAAAATGGGTCTGGGAGGAGTTTTGGCTGCTGTTGCTGCTCTTTATCCCTCCACGTATCCAAGAAATGATAGCGTTAAAAACACTTTCTAAGAATACTTCCCTATCTTCCTGGGAGCATTTGGTGGAATCCATGGAGAAAAAGAAAAAAATACAAACATCTTATGTCTATAGCCCTCTGGGTCTTTATGCTCTTAAACCAGTCTATACTTAGTCTTTAGCAATCCATTAACAATTTTTTATTTGAGTTTTCTTTTATAAATAAACTTCTATGTATCTAGTGGGTTCTCCCATAGTTAAAAAAAATGCCTGGATTATTTTGGTTTCTTATCTCTCCCCAGATTTTGATTAGTTGTTTGCCTTATAATCTTCATCCCTAATAAAGTCAAGGAAAGTCATTAATTTGCATTTTCTTCTGCTCTTTTTGGTAATTATAATGATGAAAACAACATACTTTCTCGCTATTTCGATAGATACTCAAGGTGAAATTTGAAGTCTATACACTTACTTTTCAAAAATATTTAGTAATTTCTAATTTAGTTAAATATGTAGTTATTCTATTCAAGACAATCCCATTCCTAGCATATTTCCAAGGAAATTAATGCACAGTTCACAAAAATTCTTGTGTAAAAATTCATAATAACTCAAAGAAATATTATGCCTTCAGCCGAAGGACAGAAGACAAATCACGGTTTATCATGCAGTGGAATAATTCAGTTACTTTAGAAACACAAATACTGGACCATTAATAACATTGACAAATCTAAAAAAAAAATTTCTGGGTGAAAGAAGCCAGATACAAAATATATACTGTATGTTTCCTTTATTTATTTTTTTTATTGTTGGTCATTCAAAATATTACACAATTCTTAATACATCATCTTTCACATTTTGATTCAAGTGGGTTATGAACTCCTAACTTTACCCCGTATACAGATTGCTGTATCACATCAGTTACCCTTCCATTGATTGACATATTGCTTTTCTAGTTTCTGATGTATTCTGCTGTCAGTCCTATTCTCTACTATCCCCCCTCCCCTCCCCTCCCCTCCCGTTTTCTCTCTCTACCCCTTCTACTGTAAATCATTTCTTCCATTTGTATTATCTTGTCTTACCCCTCCTTTCCTCTTATATATCATTCTCACTCCCTTTCCCTCCCACCTCTCATCCTTGTTTAGTGTAAATCTTCTTCTCAAGCTCTTCGTCCTTACCCTGCCCTTGTTTACTCCCCTTATATCAAAGGGGTCATTTGGTATTTGTTTTTTAACGATTGACTAGCTTCACTTAGCATAATCTGCTCTAATGCCATCCATTTCCCTCCAAATTTTATGATTTTGTCGTTCCTTAATGCAGAGTAATACTCCATTGTGTATAAATGCCACATTTTTTTATCCATTCATCTATTGAAGGGCATCTAGGTTGGTTCCACAATCTTGCTATCGTGAATTGTGCTGCTATGAACATCGATGCAGCAGTGTCCCTGTAGAATGCTCTTTTTAAGTCTTTAGGAAATAGACCGAAAAGGGGAATAGCTGGGTCAAATAGTGGTTCCATTCCCAGCTTTCCAAGAAATCTCCATACTGCTTTCTAAATTGGCTGCACCAATTTGCAGTCCCACCAGCAATGAACAAGAGTGCCCTATTCCCCGCATCCTCTCCAGCACTTATTGTTGTTTGACTTCCTAATGGCTTCCAATCTTACTGGGGTGAGATGGTATCTTAGGGTAGTTTTGATTTGCATTTCTCTGACTGCTAGCAATGGTGAGAATTTCTTCATGTACTTTTTGATTGATTGTATGTCCTCCTCTGAGAAGTGTCTATTCAGGTCCTTGGCCCATTTATTTGTTATCTTATTGTCTAATTTTTTGAGTTCTTTGTATATTATGGTTATTAGGGCTCTATCTGAAGTGTGTGGATTATAGATTTCTTCCCAGGATGTAGGCTCCCTATTTATCTCTCTTATTGTTTCTTTTGCTGAGAAAAAACTTTTTAGTTTGAGTAAGTCCCATTTGTTGATTCTAGTTGTTAACTCTTGCGCTATGGGTGTCCTATTGAGGAATTTGGGGCCCCATTCCACAGTATGTAGATCATAACCAACTTTTTCTTCTATCAGATGCCGTGTTTCTGATTTAATATCAAGCTCCTTAATCCATTTTGAGTTAACTTTTGTGCATGGCGAGAGATAGGGATTCAGATTAATTTTGATGCAAATGTATTTCCAGTTTTCCCAGCACCATTTGTTGAAGATGCTATCCTTCCTCCATTGCATGCTTTTAGCCCCTTTATCAAATATACGATAGTTGTAGTTTTGTGGATTGGTTACTGGATCCTCTATTCTGTACCATTGGTTCACCCGCCTGTTTTGGTACCAGTACCATGCTGTTTTTGTTACTATTGCTCTTTAGTATAGTTTGAAGTCTGGTATCGCTATACCGCCTGATTCACACTTTCTGCTTAGCATTGTTTTTGCTATTCTGGGTCTTTTATTATTCCATATGAATTTCATGATTCTTTTATCTATTTCTACAAGAAATGCCGTTGGGATTTTGATTGGTATTGCATTGAGCTTATAGAGAACTTTTTGTAATATCGCCATTTTGATGATGTTAGTTCTGCCTATCCATGAGCGGGGTATATTTCTCCATTTTCTAAGGTCTTCTTCTATGTCTTTCTTTAGGGTTCTGTAATTTTCATTATATAAATCCTTCACCTCTCTTGTTAGGTTGATTCCCAAATATTTTATTTCTTGGGGGGATATTGTGAATGGAGTAGTTGTCCTCATTTCTGTTTCAGAGGATTTGTCGCTGATATACAAGAACGCCTTTGATTTATGCGTGTTGATCTTATATCCTGCCACTTTGCTGAATTCATTTATTAGCTCTAGTAGCTTCTTTGTAGACCCTTTTGGGTCTGCTAGGTATAGGATCATATCATCTGCAAATAGTGATAATTTAAGTTCTTCTTTTCCTATTTTTATGTTTTTAATTTCTTTTGACCGTCTAATTGCTCTGGCCAGTGTTTCAAGGACTATGTTGAACAGAAGTGGTGAGAGAGGGCATCTCTGTCTTGTACCATATCTTAGAGGGAATGCCTTCAATTTTTCTCCATTCAGAATGATGCTGGCCTGTGGCTTATCATAGATTGCTTTTACAATGTTGAGGTATGTTCCGGTTATCCCTAATTTTTCTAGAGTTTTGAACATAAAGGGATGCTGAACTTTGTTGAATGCTTTTTCTGCATCTATCGAGATGATCATATGGTTCTTATTTTTAAGTCTATTGATGTGGTGAATAACATTTATTGATTTCTGTATATTGAACCAGCCTTGCATCCCAGGGATGAATCCTACTTGATCATGGTGTATAATTTTTTTGATATGTATTTGAATCCGATTCGCCAGAATTTTATTGAGGATTTTTGCGTCAAGGTTCATTAGAGATATTGGTCTGTAGTTTTCTTTTTTTGAAGTGTCTTTGTCTGGTTTCGGAATCAGGGTGATGTTGGCCTCGTAGAATGAATTTGGAAGTTCTCCCTCTTTTTCTATTTCCTGAAATAGCTTGAAAAGTATTGGTGTTAGTTCCTCTTTAAAGGTTTTGTAAAACTCTGCTGTATACCCATCCGGTCCTGGGCTTTTCTTAGTTGGTAATCTTTTGATGGTTTCTTCTATTTCCTCTATTGTTATTGGTCTGTTTAGGTTGTCTATATCCTCCTGACTCAATCTGGGCAGATCATAAGACTTAAGGAATTTATCTATGCCTTCACTATCTTCTATTTTATTGGAGTATAAGGATTCAAAATAATTTCTGATTATCTTCTGTATTTCTGAAGTGTCTGTTGTGATATTGCCTTTTTCATCCCGTATGTTAGTAATTTGAGTTCTCTCTCTTCTTCTCTTCGTTAGCATGGCTAAGGGCCTGTCGATTTTATTTATTTTTTCAAAGAACCAACTTTTGGTTTTGTCAATTTTTTCAATTGTTTCAATTTCATTAATTTCAGCTCTGATTTTAATTATTTCTTGCCTTCTACTTCTTTTGCTGTTGTTTTGCTCTTCTTTTTCTAGGATTTTGAGATGAAGTAAAAGATCATTTATTTGTTGGTTTTTTCTTTTTTTGAGGAATGAACTCCAAGCGATGAATTTTCCTCTTAGAACTGCTTTCAATGTGTCCCATAGATTCTGATATGTTGTGTCTGTGTTTTCATTTAACTCTAGGAAGATTTTAATTTCCTCCTTGATGTCTTCTAAAACCCATTGATCATTCAGCATCCTATTGTTCATTCTCCAAGTGATGCTTGATGTTCCTTTCTTCTTTTATCGTTGATTTTCAGTTTTATTCCATTATGATCAGATAAGATGCATGGTATTATCTCTACCCCTTTATATTGTCTAAGAGTTGCCCTGTGACATAATATGTGGTCTATTTTTGAGAAGGTTCCATGTGATTGTGAGAAAAAGGTGTAACTACTTGATGTTGGGTGGTGTAGTCTATATATGTCAATTAAGTCTAGGTTGTTAATTGTGTTATTGAGTTCTATAGTTTCCTTATTTAACTTTTGTTTGGAAGATCTGTCCAGTGGTGAGAGAGGTGTGTTGAAGTCTCCCATGATTATTGTATGGTGATCTATTTTATTAGATATGAGTATGGACACTCCTGCTTGTTTCCGCAGTCCATATGAGTGGTATGATTTTTTCCAACCTTTCACCTTCAGTCTATGAATATCTTTTCCTATCAGATGCATCTCCTGTAGGCAGCATATTGTTGGGTCTTGTTTTGTGATCCATTCTACTAGCCTGTGTCTCTTAATTGGTGAGTTTAAGCCATTAACATTTAGGGTTATTATTGAGATCTGGTTTGTTCTTCTAGCCATATTTGTTTATTGATGTTACTAAACCTGATTTGTTATTCTGTTTAACTACTTTCCCCTCTTTACTGCCTACCTCCCATTGTTGGTTTTCAATGTTATTGTCCATTTCCACTTCCTGTAATGTTTTGCAAAGGATTTTTTGAAGAGATGGTTTTCTAGCTGCGAATTCTTTTAACTTTTGTTTATCGTGGAAGGTTTTAATTTTATCTTCTATCCTGAAGCTTAATTTCGCCGGATACACGATTCTTGTTTGGAACACATTTTCTTTCAGTGTTTGAAATATGTTATTCCAGGATCTTCTAGCTTTCAGAGTCTGTGTTGAGAGATCAGCTGTTATCCTAATTGTTTTGCCCCTAAATGTAATCTGCTTTTTTTCTCTTGCAGCTTTTAAAATTCTCTCCTTATTCTGTATGTTGGACATCTTCATTATAATGTATCTAGGTGTGGATCTCTTATGATTTTGCACATTCAGCGTCCTGTAGGCTTTTAGGATTTGGGATTCTCTCTCATTCTTCAAGTCTGGGACGTTTTATCATATTATTTCACTGAATAGACTATTTATTCCTTTGGTATGAAGCTCTGTGCCTTCTTGTATCCCAATGACTCTTAAATTTGGTCTTTTGATATTGTCCCATAATTCTTGGATGTTCTGCTCATGGTTTCTTAGCAGACTTGTTGAGCTGTCTATATTCTTTTCCAGTTTAAATACTTTGTCTTCATTGTCTGATGTTCTTCTTATAACTGATCTAATTGCTGGTAGTATTCTCAATTGAGTTTTTAAGTTGGTTTATTGTTTCCTGCATTTCTAGGATTTCCATTTGTTTGTTTTTTATTACCTCTATCTCCCTGTGAAATTGATCTTTTACTTCCTGGATGTTTGTCAATGTGAGCTTTCATTGTCTGATTTTGCTGTCTCATTTCTTTCTTGAGACTCCAGATCATCTGAAACATATATATCCTGAACTCTTTATCTGACATTCCATCTGTTGCAGCTATTACCTCTTCTAACGTTGAGTTGACCTGCATTGCTTGTGGTCCTTTCTTATCTTGTCTTTTCATGCTGCTCACGTTTCTTTCTGCTTGGTGAAACTGTTGTGTTTATGAGTTTTCCCCCCTAATTATTTATATTGCTCTTGTATAGTTGAAAAATCTCCCTTGCAGGGCGGGTAGTGGCTGTGCTCCTTCTCTAGTTTGGGTGATCTCAATACCGCGCTGGCAGGCCGCTAGGCCTGCTCTGCTGGTTGTTCGCAGGTCTGCCCACCCTGCGGGAGCGGGTGGCGGCTCTGCTCTGCCCCCTTCCAATTGTGGCGATATGACTATCAAGCCCTCGGTTCGTTGGGCCTGATCCGGATGCGGGCGGCTGCTATGCTCTGCCCCCCTACTCCAAATGGAGTGGCGTATCTACCATGCTGGCAGGCCTCTAGGCCTGATCCGTTGGTGGGTCTCAGGTCTGCCTGACTCTGGCAGTAAGGGGAGTTGGGTGTCGAGAGTCCTTTGGTCCTTGCGGTCACGCCCACAGAGAGATTTTGAAGTTTCCCGGTTGTTCGCCAGGTGGGCAGGGCTATTAGCAGAGCCCGGAGGGCATGGTAATGTACGGGACCATGTGGGGACCCTTCTAGCTGAGTCGGGCCACCGGGAGCCACGTGAAGAGCTGGGTAGCTGTGTCTGAGTGGTTAAGATCTGGGCGCGTGGTTTGGCTGTTCGCCGAGCGTAAGCAGGGCCTCCCGGGAGAGCCGATATGGCGGACGCGTCTGCCGGTTTGGGCTGCCATTCCGCTCCGGGCCGCCGCCGATTTCAGAAGCTACTGGTGGTTGCTGGATTGGACCTCTGCGCCCGCCAGAAGGGGGAGCACCTGTAGAGCCGGGTAGCTGCAACCGAGTGGTTAGGGACTGGGTGTGTGATGCGGCCTCTCACAGAGCGAGCACTAGGCCTCCCAGGGGGAGCCCGGATGGCAGAGGCCAAATTCCGGTTCGGGCGGGGCGGGCCAACTCGCTCCGGGTGTCCGCCGCTTGCAAAAACGGCTGCTGTTTACAGAAGTTGATTTCTTCACATGCCGTGGGGCCACCTAACTAGCCGGGTAACTGTGTCCACGTGTTTAGGGACCGGGTGGGTGATGCGGCTGCTCCCAGAGCGAGCACTAGGCCTCGAGGGGAGCCCGGATGGCGGAGGCCGAATTCCGGTTCTTACGTTCTTTGTTTTCTCTATCAACTACCTGGATGAACTTCAAGTCATTGAGAAATCAGTGACATGTACTTTCTTTTAACTCCCCGTATCAAAAAGATCAATATGACAATCTCTTTTATAGGTAGATATCTAGATGTTTTCAGAAAAAGAAATAAAATTCCACATAGAAGGCAGTTCCAGCAGATTTTACTATTGGAAATTGGTACATGGTCTGTGGATGTGTAAAAGAGAAAACTAAATGTAAATGTTTAGGGATTTAAAAATACAATCTCTGAAGTTGTGCATACTACTATTGTAAAGGTCTTAAATATAAAGGTCAGTTCAGGAGGGACAATTTCATGGGGCATTAAAAAAATCTCCCAATGAATGTTTCTATAATTTTATCTACATGTAAGTGTTTCCTTGGATTTACTGGCTAATTTCTTGTAGGTCACAGGTGTGGAGTAGGGTGAAAGATGATACCCAAACAATTTTCCTTATCCCCTATGGTCTTTATTAATGTAGGGCATTAGATTGAATCATCATCATGGTAACCATTAGAATCCATTATTAACAATCATAACTCATGAATGACACTTTGTGAAACAATATGTACTTGCTCCTTAGAATTTAGATAATGCAGCATAGGAATTAGATCAACTTAATAGTAAACCCTCTGCAATGCAATAATAATAACCATAATCATCATAATCATCTAGGGCATATTTCATAGAAAAATAATTTGAGTGTGAGTCTTCTTAGATTGCTTCAATACATATAAATGCCTGACTTTAAAAACCTTGTTTAATGTAGTTTAAAAGTGGCATGTTTTCTCTAAAAATTAGATTGAATTTCGGATAATCCATTCTATCAAATCTCAGTATATTTTTTTGAAAAGATGAATTTTTACATACCTGAATCCAATCAAGATTTTTCAAATTGAGTAACGAATAGAGACACACATTAGATAAAAATACATAACACTTATTAAATGCCTATAAGACTTTTACATGCATTAACTTATTTGGTTTACACAACAAGCTATAAGATAACCTATTATCCCCATTTTACAGAAAAAAGAATTGAAATTAATGCACAATATATTAATGCAAGTAGGAAAATATCAATGAATCCCTTTAATTTGCATAATGTACATTAATTTGTACATTTAATATGTATTAACAGTTATGATTTAAGAAACAAAAATGAAATTGACTCAGAAAATTTATCATGTAATAACTATTATTTGTAGTGATATTTTGTTACCTGATGATAATACCATATATTAGTAAACTGTCTTATTATCTTCAATGCCCAGACATTCTTGTCTTTGGTTCTAATAATTCATTGCACATGATTAATAGGCCACCACAGGTTTCATTAAAATTCCAAATCTAAGGGCCTTAAGAAGCTTAAAGTATTTAAATTTCAATAGAATATCTGTGCTTCAGTTAAGTACAACTAATTTTAAAATCTAAATATAAACAAAATAAAATAAATAAGTCTAGAGTCTTAAAAGAAGAACTTTTTTTTTCCTTTGGCAATAAATGAAATGTTTTGCTGACTAACCTTAGAGTTACATTTCCTAAAACGAAAAAAAAAAAAAATCGGCATGACCAAAATGAGGAAGAATAGTGTGATCATGAAAACCCTTATACACATCAGGGAAACAATGATTCCTATTTGATCTCAATAGCACAAGCAATGATTAAACTTTTTAAGTTTAATTTTTATGTTGCCCAGTAAATTGCTTAAACACACACACACACACACACACACACACACACACACACACACACAGTACAAGTTCAATTTTTCAGAAAAATATCTGAATTATTTCAGGTGCTTGTGGCAATGTGAATTTATTACTGTGAAATCTATGAGCTATCTGGCCTGTCCCAGAGTTGTCCTCATATCCTTTTATGTGGTGTGGGTGCGTGGAGCCGAGGGAAAGATCAGAGGTCATTGTGCATAACAGTTGGCCTCAGTTAGTGAGTTCCAAGTGTTCCCACTGATGCTGGTCCAAGGACACACTTTGGGGGAGGCTGGGCTCTTTCACCTAACATGCAAGGATGCCCTTGCCCCTAACTGGTAGGTTTAAAATCTTAACAAATTCACCAGGAACAAGCCTCCCTCCTGTCTTGGAGATTCAGCACTCAATTCAGCATTTAACATCTCTTTCAGTTCTGTTTTTTTGGGGCCGGGGTGTAGGGGGGCAGTTACCGGAGATTGAACTCAGGGGCTTGACCACTGAGCCACATCCCAAGCCCTATTTTATATTTTATTTAGAGACAGGGTCTCACTGAGTTTCTTGGTGCCTTGTTTTTGCTAAGGCTGTTTTTTAACTCACTATCCTCCTGCCTCAGCCTCCTGAGCTGCTGGGTTACAGGCGTGCACCACTGTGCCAGCTCTTTCAGTTCTTTTTATTTCACCTGTGCTTCTTCTAGCATAAAGGGAAAAGGGAAGACAAATTATTACCTCTTACGATATGTCAGAGCCTTCTACTTATAAAATTCTTCAAAATAAAAAATTCTCTTTTCCATTTAGGATTTTAAAATTTCTTTTCTTGGTAGTGGTTAGTTTCAATTCAAACAAATTTTGTTCCTTTACAGGGTCTAATTTAGTCCTAAGCCACATCTACTAAGAAACCCAAAGAGGATAAGATCTGATCCCTGTCCTGCTGCGTCACTCCCCTGACACAGGAAATGGCAAGGCCCTACTGAGGTGGATGGTGCAAGGCGTCCATCCTCTGGAGGAGTGCAGTATTTTTCTGGGAATAGGTTGATTTGTTTTTGTATTCCTTTAATAAGTATAGTTTTGATTTCTCATATGACCATTAAGTATATAGGAAAAATCATGACTTTCCCAATTAATGCAACTACTTCTAAAGCATAGATCTGTTTGCTCTAAATGCAATGATTCAGCTGTGGAGTGTAAATTGGTAATGTCTAAAGAAAAACTCCCTGTATTCCAGTGAAGGAAGTTGTTGAGAAATTAAATTAAAATCTAGAGAAGGAAAATTAATGTTAAGAAGATAGATTAGTGCTTAGTACTGGGCAACTTTTTCTTGTTCCTGTGCACAATGGTTTGTGCTCTTACTTTTGTTTGATTACAAATAATAACAAATCAACTACTTGCTGTAACCATGGAACCGGTTCCAGTCAGTAAGTCAAGAAAGAATAGTCGAGGTATAGGCCAATAGTTTGGGACATTTGTAACTATTATTAAAAGTTAACTAAGCAGAAACAGCTCAAAGCAAAACTTGAACTGAAAGTACAAATGCTTGCTTATGGGTAAGCCAAGATACATTATTCTATTCTAATTGTAGCTATGTAATATTTTGTTTTGTTTGAATAATGATTCCTGTTTTGTAACCACAAAGTACTGTAAGCCTGCCAAAATGAAAAGTATATATGATCAACTTCACAAGTAAAGATTGGGATCAACACCTTTACTTTGGTGTAGGTGTTGTTTCTCCACCCCCTCTTTCGCCAACTCCTCACCATCCGTTCCATCTCCTGAGACCCCCTGTTGGAGCTGGTCTTCGACACTGTCCTTCAACCAACTTACAATCTAATGGAAAGATGAACTCAATATGTGGAGAAAACTTGGTAACAATTCTATGTAATCTACAAATTATCATTATTTTCCCTTAGTGTTTGCTTGGGCAGCTCTGGGAATAAAGCTCTTAATACTTGTCAAAGCCCCTCATTCCATTTTGAATATGCACTTTTCCAGGTCCTAGTTGGGTCTCTCAATTGTGTTCTAAACACTAGGGCAACACCTTGTGTAAATGTGCACTAAGTAAAGATTTGAAGAATGAAGAAGGTCTGTCAAGTACATCCATTGAGCAGAGTTTTTAAAAGATTCTTTAAAGAAGGTACTGTGTGGGACCTAAAGGATCTAACAGAGACTTGACAGAGGTGAGAGGACATTTTTGTTCAGTGGTCCTGGTGCAGATATCTTGCTGAGAAAAATAAACCTCTGTAGGCATAAGTGAGGCAGCATAGCCCAGCGGCTTCTGAGGAACTCAGTGTCTCCTGTCTGCTAACCATATCCCTTATGGAGACCATTGGCTAAGTTCCCACAGAACAAGCAGCTCTGCATCTTTCTTTCCCAATCAGTCATCTCAAAGTCAGGTGACCGAGAATGAAGTCACTTATGAGTGACCTCAAAATATAATATTTCTAAAGGAGGGGGGTTGTGTATGAAGTAGATTACTTTCAAGCTTCAGGGATTTATTACAGTTAATAAATTGCTTGCAACTCCCCTCCCCAAGCATCCATGTGTTGTAAGATAAAAATGAAAACCCCTAGTTAGTGAATGAATACGTTTCTAAACATAACTTTTTTTACAATAATGATTTCTATTTAAACAGATATTTTTGTAGGTCTATTGTTATGCTATATTGTATCATAATGGGAATATGTCCCTATACTTTCTCCCTAAAAATTATTTCTTTTTGTTCTGCTCATCAAAAGCAGAGGATTAACACTTACCATTATCTATTGTTTACCATAAGTAATTTTCCACACACATCATCTAACTTAAGGAATTTAGGCATCCCAGGGTTTCTGGTTATGTTTTGGGTTTACTTCCAGTACTGGAGGCATCATGCTAATTCCCTCATGTTTTGTGATAACCTCTGAAGTTATTTCTACTCTGGCAATACAAGTAGTATTGTGGAATCTTAGACACACATAGAAAAGGTGCTACGATAGGTCATTACATAAATGCCATCAAAATGGTAATGAAAATATGTACAATATTCTGTAATATGTTTTTAAGGTGTAGGTATATCCTGATTCTGGGATAGTGTTTTTGAAAAATGTGATGGTAAATAAATTACTTACCAGCAACTCTCACAGAGAGGCGTAGATTTCTTGTTTTGGTGTGGCCCTTGCTGCTCTCCATACTAGCAACTGGGCTGCAAAAAAAGCTCTTGGTAAAACTGGCTATTGGTCTCCATTCACAACAAAACAGACCTGTTATTCAGAATGTTGCCTGTCTCATATCTGTGGACTCATTAAAGAGTCAAAATTTTCTGATCTCTCACAATTCATTTTCCTGTGATGCACATTTATAGAGGTCTGGGGCTGACCTGTTGAAAATATGCATAGAGCCTTTCCTCTGCAGCTGCTCTGGGACTCCTCAGTGTGCAAACACAACTCAAGGGCAACGGCTTGAGTTCAACTGCAACAATGGAGAGCAGTTAATTCGCTGTTGGATTCATTAATGTCTTGGCAATTACCTGTTCCCAGCATGCAGTGAGAACATCAGCGTCCTCTCTCTTCTGGGATGTGGGTGAGCAAAGTTCAGAGTGAGATTTCGGCTAAGAAGTTGTGGGTGGCTGAAATTTCAAGACTGCCTTCTCTTCCCGCTGAAGAGAGAAGGGCTTAGTGTGGGTGTACACTTATTGGGATGGATTTCGCACGGCATATGAAGTTTTTCTTTCATGTAACATACTTTTCCAGATGGACAGATATCACAAGCCACAATATTAAAAGCATCCCCACTATCTTCAGCTGATCCACTCCTGCTAAGGGCTGATCCCTTACCAAACCCTGTATGACTTCGTGCCCCTTAATTTTATGATCCTGCTGATGCTCATGACCTGGTGAAGAAATTGTTTGCTATGGAGTTTAAAAGTAGGGGAAAAAAAAGAGTCATCAAACAGCTCTTTCAGGCACAGATAGAGAAAAGACAACAAGCTTGAAAGTCCTGTAGTATTTTACTGCACAAAAATAAAAATAAAAGTATTAGATAGAAAGGTAAGTCTCTAAAACTTAAAATTTCCTATAATACAATGGGGTTTTCCTCATGCTTAGGAGAGACACATTAACAGTACTCCTAAAAGATCTTAGAATGATTAGCCATCAGGGAAAGGCAAAGCTAAAGCACATTTGATGAAGCACTTCACACATTCCAGGGTCGTCACAATAAAAGAAATGATAATGATGTGTTGATAAGGGAGTGAGGAAATCAGAAGCTTTATTTACCACTCTTAATAAGAAGGTAAGCTGGTTCCACTGGTCTGAAAATGATCTGGAACTTCTTCAGAAAGTTAAATATGGAGTTAACGATCCACCTCTTCCACTCCTACTTACAAACTCAAGATAAATAAAAAAGATGTCCACCAATGATTTGTACATGAATGTTCATATAATGTTCATATTATATATAATATTCATATTATATATACGAATCTTATTCATATTAGTCAAAAAGTGAAAATGACCAGGCAGGTCTGTAATCTAGCTACTCAAGAAGCTGAGGCGGGAAGATCACAAATTCAGGGACAACTTGGGCAAATTTACAAGACCCTGTCTCAAAACAAAATTTTTAAAAGGGTTGGCCTTTGGCTTAGTGGTAGAACATTGTTTAGTGTGCAGGAGGCTCCAGGTTCAATCTGCAGTACGGCACACACAGAGACACAAAGTAAAAATTACTATGCAGTGGGAAATGAACAAAAAATGTGGCATTTTCATAAGATGGAAATCAGTCATCATTAGGAGGAATAAACTAAAATACTTATACAAGCTACAATATAACTGAAAATTGCAAAAATCCTAAGTGAAAGGAGTCAGATCCAAAAGGCGTATATGGTATTACTTCATTAAAAATATCCACCGAAACTTGAGTGTATAAATGGGTCTTTCCACATGTGAAGGAGAAACACAGAAATGGTGTTTATTTAAAACTTAGAATCAAGATCCATTAGGAAAATGCAAGTCAAATTCACATTGCACATAGCACTTCACATTCACTAGTGTTGGCTAGAGCTGCAATATTGGGGGAAAGGAGGTTGACTGCTTTGGGTATAGGCTTTTTTTGGAGAGAAAAGTAATAAAAATATTCTGAAATACCTGTGGATTAGAGAACCCAGGTGAGGTCACAATGTGTCACATACTTAGCACAGTGTGCTTCCCCTGGTTGTAGGGGCACTACAGTGGTCATGAGACACTGTGTACAGAGAGAGCGCTCTTGAAATTGCTGCTGAAGAGTTCACAAATTTTTACAACTAAGACATTTCCTAGAATGAAACCATCATCTACTTCTAATCACACTATACAGTCTGTCTCCCAGCCAGCTTCCTCAGGGCACTCTGGACCTCGTTGCATCTAAGGCTGTGAATGATGAGCTTCAACATGGGGGTCACCACACAGAAGAGCACAGACACCAGGGTGTCCATGTCCAGCCTTCTCTGGGTCTGTCATAGTGGAAGTTGGCTGTTCCATAGAAGACCACCACGACAGTGAGGGAGGACGCACAGGTGGAGAAGGCTTTCCTTCTGCCCTGGGCAGAGGGAATCCCCAGGATGGTTGCTATGATGAGTGCGTAGGAGCCTTCAGTGAAGAGGCAGGGGCTCAGGCCCATGGTGGCACTGACAACATCTAGCGCAGACTCGTTGACAGAGGTGTCTGAGCAGGAGAGCTTCAGGAGCAATGGGGTGTCACCGAGAAAGTGGCTGATCTGGTGGGGCTCACACAGTGTGAGTGTGATGGCCAGCACCGTGTGTGTGACCATATTCACTAGCCCACACAGCCAGGACCCAGTCACCAGGCCAACACAGACCTTCACACTTATGGTGACTGGGTACTGAGGAGGATGGCAGTTGGCCACACAGCAGTCATACTGGCCACACATCCAATAAGAAGCCTTCTGTGCCATCACTTGTCACCAAGAAGAAGATCTGGGAAAGGCAGCTCTCATAATAAATGGCCTTCTTTTCCCAGAAGAAGTTCACCAGCAGTACTGGGAGGGTGGTGGAGGTGTAGAAGACGTCCAAAAGCTCAAATTGTTGAGGAAAGAGTACATTGGAGTGTGGAGAGCAGGACTGACTTTGGTGGTCACTATTATTAGCATGTTCCCCAGGAGAAGTGTTAAGGTAAATGACCAGAAAGAGCAGGAAGGAACCAGCCCTGTAGGTTGAAGTGTTTGGAAAATTTCAAGAAGATGAATTCAGTGACAAATGATTGATTGTTCCTTTCTAATGTTGTCATAGCTTCAAAACAGAGAAAAAGAGACCATGATGAGATGGCATGAGAGCACCCCAAATAGGCTTGTTAATCTGCAGCAACATGGCAAATAATATCGAATAAAAAGCAGCCTAAAGAATTTATAACGTGTGGGACTGGTCTCAGGAAATCAGACCCATGGAGCCGCACACATTTGAAGGGGTGATGGTGGGTAGGAGTAACCAGAAAATTGCTAGAAGCCAACAGAAAGGCATTCGACCTCATCATGGTGTGAAGTCATTTTTCACTGTCTCCGTAATCTCTGTCTCCTGTTGACCTTTTATGTAAACATAGGATTTTTGGAGAAGTTTCATTTTCATTGCGAATTATAAGAAAAAAATTTACAAAGCAGAGTCATCATCTGCAGAAGCAGTCGGTGTTGCCTTCAGTGTTTCCCAATGTAGAGTTTTTCTCATTTTACATAAATCTTGATCTCTGTGTTCGGAAGGCAGAAGTTAACTATTCCTGTACAATCCTGAAATTATCAGGGCCAGAGCAAATAGAGGAAAGAAGTTTATGAAGTGGGTTGACTGGCTATCTTAAGTATACAGGGAAGATCAGTGGAGTAGAAAGAGATGAGAGGGCGGAGAGGTTTAGGTAGGGAGGAAATATGAAAGGTCTTACGCAGATCATGTTATGTGCACATGGAAGTCTACCACAGGGGACTGCACCTTTATGTATATGTAGAAAGCACCAGTCAGAAATTAACAGATAAATGACCCAAAGAAAGATCAGTAGAGAAAGGAGAATGGGGGTGGGAAGGAGAGGGAGATGGGGGGTGGGGACTGAATGGAGTAAATCAGATTCCATGCATGTAGGATCTTTTCCAAATCAACCCAACTTCTATGTATAACTATTATGCTCTAATAAAAAAATTAAGAAGATGACATGATCCTATCAGCAAAGAGTGAGATTTGAATTCTTCTTGACCTATTTGTATACCTTTAATTTCTGTCTTTTGTCCAATGGCTTCTGGCAATTTCAAGGATGAAGTTGAATAAAAGTGGTGAAAGAGGGGGCACCCTGTCTTCTTCCAGTTTTTAGAGTGAATGCTTTCAACCTTTCTCTACTTAGAATGATGCTTCCTTGGGTTTAGCATAGATAGCTTTTACAATGTTTTTACAAAGTTCCTTTTGTCACTAGTGTTTCTACTGTTTTTCACAGGTAAAAGTGCTTATATTTTGTTAAATGCTTTTTCTGCATCTATTGAGATGATCAATAAGCTTACATCTCTCTTAAATAAACTTAATCTCTCCCCTTTGGCTAAACATTAACATAATCTCCAGTCCTATTAATATTTTAATGAACATTTTCCTACATAAACATATGTGACCATTTCGAATTATCTCTTCAGAATAAAATTTATATCTGACATAAAAGAATTTGTTGTGCAGTTTCTACTTAAAACTAGCTCATGGGAGATATTATATTAAGTGAAATAAGCCAGACACATAAAGAGAAATAGCAGTTTTTCACTTCTTAGTGGAAGCTAAAAAGTTGATCTCAGAGAAGTAGGGAGTAGAGCGGTGGTTATTGGAGCCTGGGAGAGAATCACAAAAATCATTGTGAGTCTGATTTCTCAAAGACGCATGTGAAAGCCTGCCTGAAACATTCCCTCTGAGTGTGGTCTTTAAAAAAAATAAGAGTGGACTTCTAACAAGGTCTTCAGAAAATCTCTCTTCTCTCCTCAGTGGGCAGCAGGAGGTCCATGGGTCTGGCTGGCCTAGGAGAAGGCTGTGGTGTGCAAATGGGCAGCACCAGGACGGCTGGAAAATCTCAATAATCACTAGTAGAACTGCATTCTAGGTGAGGGCAGGCTGAAAACAGGCCATCCAGAAGAAAATGTCTTGAGCTCTGAAAATGACAGAATCTGTGGATTTGGGAAATGGTTGTGGGTCCAATCCACTCATAACACCTACACTCTGGGTCAGTCCAGGTTTGCCACAGTTACCACAGCCTGACCAGAACAACCCGGATGGGGAGATGCACTCTGGCCTCCTGGCTTGGGAGGTTTGGTCTGGGTCAGCTGACCCATTGCTTCCGGCCTGAGATGAGGTGGGACGCTGAGGTGGAAGGGAACAAAGGGGGAAGCATTCCTAGCTCATGGCAGCCAGAAGGTTGGGGCGGGGAAGGGGACGGGAGGAGACAGTTCGCAGGGGACAAGATGTAATTCTCCAGAGCATGTCCCTGGCCACACTCCACCTGCCCACACTCCTCTCAGTACAGTGGGCCTTTCAGATAATTAACCCACAAAATGGATGGATCCACAGATTAAGTCACAAGTCTCACAGTCTAATCATTTCACCTCTGAACACTGCTACTGTGGTTGATCCTGAGCTTTTGGTGGGGGGATACCTTATTTCTAAGCCATAATAGTACCTACAGTCCATGTGCTTTGGTTAGAATTCTTTCATGTAGTCTGGGAGAGTAATCGGGTGCCAAAACAAGATTAAAAGTAAATATCTGGTAACTGAAGATGTGACATTTGGAGCTTGGGGAAAAGCTCTGAAGTGGAGCCCTGGGTGGAGCACTTTAAAGTCCTTGTGATGAGGACATAAAAAGGGACCTGGTATGTGGGGTAGCTGAGTGGCAGTGGGATCACTCATTAAAACATAAAAAAATGAGAAGGAGCATGTCTGGGGAGAGGAAAGGAGGAAAGGAGGTTGGGCCTGGAGTCTGGTTACCTGCGGGGTCTCCCCGAGGAGATTCCATGAGGCAGCCGGACAGGTTCCGAGGAGATAGGCCTGGGATTCATGGCTTAGAGTGACTGTGGAAGTCACAGGTGCTCATAAAGCCAAAAGAGAGCAGGGTGAGGAGAGAGGGCCTGATGGACTGTGCAGAAGAGAAGGTGTCCAGAAGGAGGATCACCAGCTATCAGCAATTATTCTGCACAACAATGTCAAAGATCTGCTCTCTGTACCAGGCCTTCTGCACCCCAGTCTAAAACCTCTGCTCTTTATACCAGTCCTTCTGCGCCCCAGTCTTCAACCTCTGCTTCCTGCAACAATTCTTCTCCAACCCAGTCTCCAAGTTCTTCTCTCTGAAACACTTCTTCTGCACCCTAGTCGCAAACGTCTGCTCTCTGCAACTCTCATTCTGCACCTCAGTCTGAAAACTCTGCTCTCTGCAAAAATTATTCTGAACCCCAGTCTTCAACCTCTGCTCTCTGTAACAGTCCTTCTACACCTCAGTCTCCAAACTCTGCTTTTATAATATCCTTTTGTACAACAGTCTCCAAACTGTGGTATCTGTAACAGGCCTTCTGCAGCCCAGTCTCCAACCTCTGCTACCTGCAAGAATCTTTCTGCACCCTAGTCTTTAAGTTCTGCTCTCTGAAAGAGTCTTTCTGCATCCCACTCTCGAACATCTGCTCTCTACAACAGTCCTTCTGCACCTAAGTCTGAAAACTATGCTCTCTTCAACAATCATTCTGCCACCCAGTCTCAAAACTCTGCTCTCTGTAACATTCCTTTGATCCTCAGTCTCCAAACTCTGCTTTCTATAATATCATTCTGCACCCCAGTCTATAAACTGTGCTATCTGTATCAGTCCTTCTGCACCCCAGGCTCCAACCTCTGCTCTCTGTAACAGACCTTCAGAAGCCCAGTCTCCAACCTCTGCTCTCTGTAACAGGCCTTCTTCACCCCAGTCTCGAACTTCTTCTCTCTGAAACAATCATTCTGACCCAGTCTCCAACCTGTGCTCTCTGAAACAGTCTTTCTGCCCTCAGTATCCAAACTCTGCTCTCTGTAAGATCCTTCTGCACCCCAGTCTCCAAACTCTGCTCTGTAACAGTTCTTCTATACCGCAGTCTCCAAATTGTGCTCTCTGTAACGGTTGTTCCGCACACCAGTCTCCAAACTCTGCTTTCTGTATCAGTCGTTCTGCCACCCAGTCTCCAAACTCTGCTCTCCTTAACAGTCCGTCTGCACCTCATTCTTCAACCTCTGCTCTCTGAAACATTTCTTCTGCACCCCAGTCTCAAATCTATGCTCTCTGTAACAGTCCTTCTGTACCGCAGTATCCAACCTCTTCTCTCTGTAACGGTTCTTCTGCACCCCAATTGTCAACCTCTTCTTTCTGTAATAGTCATTCTGGCCCTCAGACTACAACTTAAGCTCTCTGTAACAGTCCTTCTGCACCTCAGTGTGAAACCTCTGCTCTCAATGATTCTTCTGCACCCCATTCTCCAACCACTGCTTTATGTAACAGTCTACCTGCATCTCAGTCTCCAAAATCTACTCTCTGTTAGTTACTTCAGCAAACAAGTCTCAAAACTCTGCTCTCTGTAACAGTCCTTCTGCACCCCAGTCCCCAACCTCTCCTCTCTGTAACAGGCCTTCTGCACGCCAGTCTCAAAACTCTGAACTCTTTAACAGGCCTTCTGCACCCCTGTATTTAACCTCGGCTCTCTGAAACTGTCCTTCTGCAACCAAGACTCCAAACTCTGCTCTCTGTAACAGGACTTCCGCAACTCAGTCTCAAACATCTTCTCTCTGCAACAGTCCTTCTGCAACCCAGTCTCCAAACTCTGCTCTCTGTAACAATCCTTCTGCAAGTCAGTCTGCAAACACTGTTCTCTGCAACGGTCCTTCTGCACCTCAGTCTCAGACCTCTGCTCTCCATAAAAGGCCTTCTGCACCCCAGTCTCCATACTCTGCACTCTGTAACAATCCTTCTGAACACCAGGATCGAACATCTGCTCTTTGCAACAGTCCTTATACACCTAAGTCTGAAAACGCTGCTCTCTGCAACAATCTTTCTGCATCCCAATCTTAAACCTCTGCTCTTGTAACACTCCTTATGCACCTCTGTCTGCAAAATGCTCTCTGTATGATCCTTCTGCCACCCAGCCTCAAAACTGTGCTATCTGTAACAGTCCTTCTGCACCCCAGTCTCCAACCTCTGCTCTCTGCAACAGTCCTTCTGCACACCAGTCTCCAAACTCTATTCTCTGTAAGATCCTTCTGCACCACAGTCTCCAACCTCTGCTCTCTGTAACAGTCCTTGTGCACCCCAGTCTCCAACCTCTGCTCTATGCAACAGTCCTTCTGCACCCAGTTCTCCAAACTCTACGCTCTGTAAGATCCTTCTGCACCACAGTCTCCAACCTCTGCTCTCTGTAACAGTCCTTGTGCACCTCAGTCTCTAACCTCTACTCTATGCAACAGTCCTTCTGCACCCAGTTCTCCAACCTCTACTCTCTGTAAGATTCTTCTGCACCACAGTCTTCAAACTCTGTTCTCTGCAACAGTCCTTCTGTACCCCGGTCTCAAACCTGTGCTCTTTGTAACAGTCCTTCTGTACTTCAGTCTCCAACCTCTGCTCTCTGTAACGATCCTTCTGTACCCAAGTCTCCAACCTTTGCTCTCTGCAACAGTCCTTCTGCACCCCAATGTCCAACCTCTGCTATCTGCAACATTTCTTCTACACACAGGTTTCCAAACTGTGCTCTTTGTAACTATCATTTTGCACCCCAGTCTAGAACCTCTGCTCTCTGTAACGATCTTTCTGCACCAGAGTTTCCCACCTCTGGTCTCTGCAGCGATATTCTGCACCCCAGTCTACAACCTGTGGTCTCCATAACTGTCTTTCTGACCCCAGTCCCAACCTCTGCTCTATGTAAAGATCCTTCTGCACCTCAGTCTCCAACCTCTGCTCTCTGCAACAATCCTTCTGCACCTCAGTTTCCAAACTCTACTCTCTGTAACAGTCCTTCTGCACCTCAGTCTCTAACAACAGCTCTCTGTACCAATCCTTCTGTACCTCAGTCTCCAAACTCTGCTCTCTATAACACTTTTTCTGCAACTCATTCTCCAACATCTGCTCGCTATAAAAGGCCTTCTGCACCCCAGTCTCCAAACTCTGCTCTCTGTAACAGTTCTTCTGCACCCCAGTCTCGAACCTCTGCTCTCTGTAACAGTCTTTCTGCACCCGAGTCTCCAAACTCTGCTCTCTGTAACAATCCTTCTGCACCCCAGTCTCCTACCTCGGATCTCTGTACAGTTCTTCTGCACCACAATCTCCAAACTCTGCTTTCTGTACCAGTCCTTCTGCACCCCAGTCTTCGACATCTGCTCTCTGCAACAGTCCTTCTGCACCTCAATCTCCAATCTCTGCTCTCTGTAACAATTCTTCTGCACCTCTGTCTCCAACGTCTGCTCTCTATAACAGTTTTTCTGCACCCCAGTCTTCGACATCTGCTCTCTGCAATGGTCCTTCTGCACAAAAGACTCCAAACTCTTCTCTTTGTAACAGCCCTTCTGTGCCGCAGTCTCCAACCTCTTCTCTCTACAACAGTCCTTCTTCACACCAATTGCCAAACTCTGCTTTCTGAAACAGTTCTTCTGCACCTCAGACTCCAACCTCTGCTTTCTGTAACATTCCTTCTTAGCCTCAGTGTGAAACCTCTGCTCTCTGCAACAATCCTTTTAAACCTTAGTCTCCAAACTGTGCTATGAATAAAAATCCTTCTGCACCCCAGTCTCCAACATCTGCTCTCTGTAACAGGTCTTCTGCAACCCAGTCTCCAAACTCTGCTCTCTGTAACAGGCCTTCTTTACCCCAGTCTCCAACCTCTGCTCTCTCCAACGATCATTCTTCATCCCAGTCTCCAACGTCTGTTCTCTGTAAGATCCTTTTGCACGCCGTTCTCCAAAATTTTCACTCTGTAACAGTCATTCTGCACCTCAGTCTCCAAACTCATCTCTCTTCAACGGCTCTTCTGCACCCCAGTATCCAACCTATGTTCTCTGCAGCTGTCGTTCTGCACCCCAGGCTGCAAACTCTGCTCTCCGTAACAGTCCTTCTGCACCCCAGTCTCAAAACTCTACTTTTTGTATCACTTATTCTGCACCCCAGTCTAAAATCTCTGCTCTCTGTATCAGTCCTTCTGCAACCCAGTGTCCAACCTCTGCCCTCTGCAAAAGTCCTACTATATGCCAGTCTCCAACATCTGCTCTCTGTAACGATTCTTCTGCATCCCAGTCTCCAACGTCTGCTCTCTGCAACAGTCCTTCTACACCACAGTCTTTAACCTCTGCTCTCTGCTAAAGCCCTTCTGCACCCCACTCTCCAACCTCTGCTCTCTACAACATTTCTTCTGCACCCCAGTCTCCAACCTGTGCTCTCTGTAACTATCCTACTGCACCCCGGTCTCCAAACTCTGCTCTCGGTAGCGATCCTTCTGCACCTCAATCTCCAACCTCTGCTCAAGGCAAAGATTATTCTGCATCCCAGTCTCCAACGTCTGTTGTCTGTAACAGTTATTCTGCACATCAGTTTCCAACCTCTGTTCTCTGTAATGATCCTTCTGCACCCCAGTCTCTAAATCTGCTCTCCGCAACAGTCCTTCTGTACCCCAGTCTGAAAACTCTGCTCTCTGCAACAGTCTTTCTGCAACCTAGTTACCAACATCTGCTCTCTGCTACAGTTTTTCTGCACCCCAGTCTCCAACCTTTGTTCTCTGTAACAGTCCTCCTGTACTGCAGTATAAAACCTCTGCTCTCTGTAACGGTCTTTCTGCACCCAAGACTCAAATCTCTGCTTTCTGTATCAGTCCTTCTGCACCCTAGTCTCCAACCTCTGCTCTCTGTAGGACTCATTCTGCACCTCAGTCTCCAACCTCTGCTCTCTGCAACAGTCCTTCTGCACCTCAGTCTCCAACCTCTGCTCTCTGCAAAAGTCCTTTTGCACCACAGTCTCAGAAGTCTAATATCTACAGAAGTTCTTCTGCACCCCAGTCTCCAACCTCTGCTTACTGCAACTGTCCTTCTGCACCCCAGTCTGCAACCTCTGCTCTCTATAACAATTATTCTGCACCTCAGTCTCAAGCTCTGTACTCTGATACGTTCCTTCTGCATCTCAGTCTCAAACCTCTACTCTCTGTAATAGTCCTTATGCACCTCATACTCCAACTTCTGCTCTCTGTAGGATCCTTCTTCAACTCAGTTTACAAAATATGCTCTCTGTAACAGTCCTACTGAAGACCAGTGTCCAACCTCTACTCCTCTGCAACAGTCCTTCTGATCCAGTCGCCAACATCTGCTCTCTGCAACAGTTTTCTGCACCCCAGTCTCTATACTCTGCTGACTTCTACAGTCCTCCTGCACCACAGTCCTCCAACATCTGCTCTCTGTAAAATCCTCCTGCAATCCAGTTTCCAAACTCTGCTCTCTTTAACATTCCTTTTCCTACCCCAGGCTCCAACCTCTGCTTCGTGCAAGTGTCTGGGGGCACTCCAGTCTCTATTATTTGTCCTCTGCAACAGTCCTTCTCCTCCCCAGTCTCCAATATCTGCTCTCTGTAACAGTCCTAAAGTAACACAGTCTCCACCCTCTGCTATCTGTAAAGGTCCTTCTGCACCCCAGTCTCCAATCTCTGCTTTCTGTATCAGTCTTTCTGAACCCCAGTCTTTAACCTCTGCTCTCTGTAACAGTCCTTCTACACCTCAGTCTCCAACCTCTGCTCTCTGTAACAGTCCTTCTGCACCTCAGTCTGAATCCTCTGCTCTCCAAGATCCTTCTGCAGCACAGTCTGCAACCTGTGCTCTCTGTAACAGTCTTTCTGGACCCCAGTCTCCAATCTCTGCTCTCTGTAACAGTCCTTCTATACTGCAGTCTACAAACTTTGCTCTCCATAATGGTCCTTCTGCACCCCAATTTCCAACCTCTGCTTTCTGTAACAGGCCTTCTGCACCTCAGTCTCCTAACTCTGCTCTCTGTATCAGTCCTTCTACACCTCAGCCTCCAACCTCTGCTCCCTGTAACAGTGTTTCTTCTGCACCTCAGTCTGAAACCTCTGCTCTCCAAGATCCTTCTGCACTCCAGTCTCCAACCACTGCTCTCTGTAACAGTCACCTGAACCTCAGTCTCCAACCTCTGCTCCTGTAAGATTCTTCAGGAACCGAGTCTCCAACCTCTTCTCTCTGCAACAGTCCTTCTGCACTTCAGTCTCCAAACCCTGCTCTCGGCAACGGTCTTTCTGCACCTCAGTCTGCTACATCTACTCTCTGTAACAGTCCTTCTGCACCTCAGTCTCCAACCTCTTCTCTGTGTAATATTCTTCTGAAAAACCAGTTTCGAACTCTGCTTTCTGTAACAGTCCTTCTGCACCCCAGACTCCAAAATCTAATCTGTGTAACAGGCCGTTTGCACCCAAGTCTCAAAACTCTGCTCTCTGTAAAAGTCCTTCGGCACCTAACTGTGAAACTGTGAAACGAACTTTCTACACCTCAGTCTCCAACCTCTGCTCTCTGTAACAGTCCTTCTGTACCTCAGTCTACAACCTTGGCTCTCTGTAAGATACTTTGCAACCCATTCTTTAATCTCTGTTCTTTATAACTGACCTTCTGCACCCCAATCTCCAAGCACTGCTTACTGTAACAGGCTTTCTGCACCCCATCTTCAACCTCTGCTGTCAGTAACAGGACTTTTTACCCAGTCTTCAAACTCTTCTTTTTTTCCACGATTCTTCTGCACCCCAGTCTCCAACTTCCTGCTCTCCGCAAATGTCCTTCTGCACCCCAGTCTTCAAAAATTGCTGTCTGTCACATCCTTCTGCACACCTCTCTCAATCCTCTGCTCTCCATAACAGTCTTTCTGTAAAGCAGTCTCCAAACTCTGGTCTCTGTCAGGGTCCTTCTGCACCTCAGTCTCCATCCTCTGCTCTCTGCATCACTCAAACTGTACCCCAGACTCCAAACTTTGCTCTGCAACAGTTTTCTGCACCTCCGTATCAACCTGTGCTCTCTGTAAAAGTCCTACTGCACCCCAGTCTTCAAACTGTGCACTCTGTAAAAGTCCTTCTTCACCATAATCTCCAAACTCTGCTCTCTTTAACTATCCTTCTGCGCCACAGTCTCCACCTCTTCTCTCTGCAACTATCCTTCTGCACCCCTGTCTCCAACCTCTGGCTCTCTGCTTCGATCTTTCTGCACTCCAGTTTCCAACCTCTGCTCTCTTTAACTATCCTTCTGCACCCCAGTCTCCAACCTCTGCTCTATGCAACAGTCCTTCTGCACCAAAGTTCCACATCTGCTTCTTCAAATTTCTTCTACACCCAGTCTTCAACTTCTGCTCTCTGCAACAGTCCTTCTACACCCAGTCTTCATAGTCTGCTCGCCCCAACGAACCTTCTGCACCCCAGTCTCCAACCTCTGTTCTCTGCAACAGTTATTCTACACCCGAGTCTCCAACCTGTGCTCTCTGTAAACAGTCCTTTTGTACCGCAGTCTCCAACCTTTGTTTTTTGTAAGGGTCCTTATGCACCCCAGTATTTAACATCTGCTTTCTGTATCCGTCATTTTCCACCACAGTCTCCAATCTCTGCCCACTGTAACAGTCCTTCTGCAACTAAGTCTGCAAACTCTGCTCTCTGCAACAGTACTTCTACACTCAGTCTTCATCCTAACGCTTCTACAACAGTTCTTTTTTTACCACAGACTCCAACATTTACTCTCTAAAACAGTTCTTTTCCACCCCAGTCTTCAACCTCTGCCCTCTGTAAAAAGTCCTTCTGTACTGCAATCTCCAATCTCTGCTCTTTGTAAGGGTCCTTCTGCACCTGAGTCTCCAACCTCTGCTTTCTGTATCAGTTCTTCTGCACCTAAGTCTCCAACCGCTGCTCTCTGTATCGATCCTTCTGCACCTAAGTCTCCAGGTCTGCTCTCTGCAACGGTTTTTCTGCACCTCAGTCTCCAACCTCTTCTCTCTGTAACAGTGCTTCTGCTCCTCAGTCTCCAACATCTGCTCTCTGTAAGATCCTTCTGCAACCCAGTCTGTAAACTCTGACCTCTGTAACAGTCCTTCTGCACCCGTTCTCCAACCTCTGTTCTTTGTAACAGTCCTCCTGTAGTGCAGTCTCCAAAATATGCTCTTTGTAAAGTTCCTTCTGCACACCAGTATCCAACCTCTGCTTTCTGTATCAGCCCTTCTGCACCCAAGTCTCCAATCTCTGCTCTCTGTAACAGGCCTTCTGTACCGCAGTCTCCAACCTTTGTTCTTATTAAGGGTCCGTATGCACCAAAGTATCCAACCTCTGCTTTCTGTATCCGTCGTTTTCCACCACAGTCTCCAACCTCTGCCCTCTGTAATAGTCCTTCTTCACCTCAGTCTCCAAACTCTGCTCTCTGCAACAGTCCACCTGAACCGCAGTCTGAAAACTCTGTTCTCTGCAACGATCCTTCTGCACCCCAGTCTCCAACCTCTGCTCTCTGTAACAGTCCTGCTATACCTCAGTCTTCAACCTCTGCTCTCTGTAAGATCCTTCTGCAACCCTGTGTCCAAATCCTGCTTTCTGTAACAGTCCTTCTGCACCCCAATCTCTAACCGCTGCTCTCTGTAACCGGCCTTTTGCACCCAATTCTCGAACCTCTTCTCTTTGTAACAGTGCTTCTGCACCTCAGTCTACAAACTCCGCTCTCTACAACAGTCATTCTGCAAGCCAGTCTTCAACATCTGCTCTCTGCAAAATTCTTTCTGTACCTCAGTCTGAAAACTCTATTCTCTGCAACAATCCTTCTGGACCCTAGTCTCCAACATCTGCTCTCTGTAACAGTCCTGCTGCACCTTGGTCTATAACTTCTGCTCTCTCTAAGATCCTTCTGCAACCTAGTCTCGAACATCTGCTTTCTGTAACAGGTCTTTTGCATCCCAATCTCCAACCTCTACTCTCTGTAACAGTCCTTTTGCACCTCAGTCTCCAACCTTTGATCTCTGCAACACTCCTTTTGCACCTCAGTCTTCAAACTCTGCTCTCAGCAACAATCCTTCTGCACCCCAGTCTCAAACCTTTGCTCTCTGCAACGATCCTTCTTCACCCCAGTCTCTAACACCTGCTCTATGCAAAAGTCTTTCTGAATCCTTGTCTCCAACCTTCTCTCTGTAATATCCTTCTGCACCACAGTTTCAAAACTCTGCTCCCAGTAACATTCCCTCTCCACCACAGTCTCCAACCTCTGCTTTCTGCAACAGTACTGATGCACCTGAGTCTCCAACCTTTGTTCTCTGTAAAAATCCTTTTTCTCCCTATTTCCAACTTCTTCTCTATAACAGTCCTTCTGAACCTCAGTCTCCAAACTCTGCTCTCTGCAAAAGTACTTCTGCACCCCTGTCTTCAACCTCTGCTCTCTGTAAGATCCTCTTGCACCCTAGTCTCCAAATTCTGCTCTCTGTAACAGTCATTCTGAACCTCAGTCTCCAACCTCTGCTTTCTGCAACAGTCCTTCTACACCCCATTCTCTAACCTCTGTTCTCTGCAACAGTCATCTGGAACCACAGTTTCCAACATCTGCTCTCTGGAACACTCCTTCTGTACCCTAGTCTCCAACGTATGCTCACTGTAACAGTCTTTCTGTACTGCAGTCTCCAAACTCTACTCTCTGTAAAGATTCTTCAGCAACCCAGTCTCCAACCTCTGCTCTCTATAACAGTCCTTCTGCACCCAGTCTCCAACCTCTCCTCTCTGTAACAGGCCTTCTGCACGCCAGTCTCCAAACTCTTCTTTCTGTAGCAGGCCTTCTGCAACCCTGTCTCCAAAATCTGCTCTCTGCAACGATACTTCTGCACTCCAGTCTCCAACCTCTGCTCTCTGCAATGATCCTACTGAATCCCAGTCTCCTACCTGATTTCTGTAACAGTCATTCTGCAACACAGTCTCCAAATTCTGCTCTCTGTAAGATTATTCTGAACCCCAGTATCAGACCTCTGCTCTCTGTATCAGTCCTTCTGCATCCAAATCTCCAACCTCTTCTCTCTGTTACAGGACTTCCCCACCTCATTCTCCAACATCTGCTCTCTGTAACAGTCGTTCTGCACCCCAGTCTCCAACCTTTGCTCTCTACAACAGTCTTTCTGCACCCTAGTTATCAACATCTGCTCTCTGCAGCAGTCCTTCTGCACCCCAGTCTCCAACATCTGCTCTCTACAAAAGTTCTTCTACACCTCAGTCTGAAAACTCTACTCTCTGCAACGACCCTTCTGCACCCCAGTCTCCTACCTCTGCTCTCTGTAACAGTCCTTCTGCACCTCAGTCTCCAAAATCTGCTTTCTGTACGATCCATCTTAAACCCAGTCTTTAAACTCTGCACTCTGTAACAGTCCTTTTGCACCCCAGTCTCCAAACTCTGCTCGCTGTAAGATCTATCTGAACCTCAGTTTTTAACCTCTGCTCTCTGTAACAGTCCTTCTGTACCCCAGTCTCCAAACTCTGCTCTTTGTTACAGTCCTTCTGCACCTCAGTCACAGACCTCTGCTCTTTGTAACAGTCCTTCTGCAACCCAGTTTCTAAAATTTGCTCTCTGCAACAGTCCTTCTGCACCCCAGTTTCCAACCTCTGCTCTCTGCAATGATCCTACTGCACCCCTGTCTCCAATTTCTGCTACTTTCAAAGATCCTCCTGTCCCCCAGTCTCAAAACTCTACTCTATGTAACAGGACTTCTACACCTCAGTCTCCAATCTCTGCTGTGTTCAACAGTCCTTATGCACCACATCTCCAAACTCTGGTCTCTGTAAGATCATTCTGTACTCTAGTTTCCAAACTCTGTTCTCTGAAACATTCCTTCTCCACCCCAGTCTTTTACCTCCGCTTTCTACAAGTGTCCTGTGGCACACCAGTCTCCAACCTCTGTCCTGTGCAACAGTACTTCTGCTCCCAGTCTCCAACATCTGCTCTCTGTAACAGTCCATCTGTACCGCAGTCTCCAAACATTGCTCTCCGTAATGGTCCTTCTGACCCCATTCTCCAAACTCTGCTTTCTGTATCAGTCCTTCTAAAACTCAGTCTCAAACCTCTGCTCTCTGTATCTATCCTTCTGCACCTCAGTCTCCAACCTGTGCTCTCTGTAACATTCCTTCTGCACCCAGTCTCCAACCTCTGCGCTCTGTAACATTTTTTCTATACCGCAGTCTCCAAACTCTGGTCTCTGTAACGGTCCTTCTGCACCCCAATTTCCAACCTCTGCTTTCTGCAACAGTCTTTTGCACCCCAGTCTCCAAACTCTGCTCTTTGTAAGATCCATCTTACCCCCAGTCTTAAAAGTCTGCTCTCTGTAACAGTTCTTCTGCACCCCAGTCATCAAACTATGCTCTCTGTAACAGTCCTTCTGCACCTTAGTCTCCAACCTCTGCTCTCTGTAAGATCTTTATGCACGCAAGTTTCCAAAATCTGCTCTGTCTAACATTCCTTCTCCACCGCAGTCTCCAACCTCTTCTTTCTTCGAGGGTCCTATGGCACCCCAGTCTCCAACCTCTATCATTTGTAACAGTACTTCTGCTCCCCAGTCTCCAACATCTGCTATCTGTAACAGTCCTTATGTACCGCAGTCTCCAACCTCTGCTCTTGTAACGGTCCTTCTACAACCCAGTCTCCAACTTCTGCTTTTGAAATCAGTCCTTTTGCACCCCAATTTCCAACTTCTTCTTTCTGTAACAGTCCTTCTGCACCTCAGTCTCTAAACTCTGCTCTTTGTAATAGTCCTTCTGCACCTCATTCTGAAACCTCTGCTCTCTAAGATTCTTCTGCACCGCAGTCTCCAACCACTGCTCTCTGTAACAGTCAACCTGCACCTCATTCTCAAACCTCTGCTCTCTGTAAGTGCCTTCAGAAACCCAGTTTCCAAACTCTGATCTCTGTAACAGTTCTTCTGCACCCCAGTCTCCAACCTCTCCACTGTGTAACAGGCCTTCTTCACACCAGTCTCAAAACTCTGCTCTCTATAGCAGGCCTTCTGAACCCCAGTCTCCAACCTCTGCTCTCTGCAACGATCCTTCTGCACCCCAGTCTCCAAACATTGCTCTCTGCAATGATCCTACTTCACCCCAGTCTCCAACTTCTGATCTCTAACACAGTCCTTCTGCAACTCAGTCTCCAAATTCTAATCTCTGTAAGATCCTTCTGCACCCCTGTTTCAAACCTCTGCTCTATGTAACAATCCTTCTGCACCCCAGTCTCCAAATCTGCTCTGCACAACAGTCCTTTTGTACCCCAGTCTGAAAACTCTGTTCTCTGCAACAGTCCTTCTGCACCCTAGTTACCAACATCTGCTCTCTGCTACAGTCCTGCTGCACTCCAGTCTCCAAACTCTGCTCTCTGTAACAGTCCTCCTGTAGTGCAGTATCCAACCTCTGCTCTCTGTAACGGTCTTTCTACACCCTAGACTTAAATCTCTGCTCTCTGTGTTAGTACTTCTGCACCCCAGTCTCCAACCTCTGCTCTCTGTAGGACTCATTCTGCACCTCAGTCTCCAACGTCTGCTCTCTGCAACAGTCATTCTTCACCCCAGTCTCAGAAGTCTACTCTCTACAAAAGTTCTTCTGCACTCCAGTCTCCAACATCTGCTCTCTGCAACTGTTTTTCTGAACCCCAGTCTCCAACCTCTGCTCTCTATAACAATTCTTCTGCACCTCAGTCTCCAAGCTCTGTACTCTGATACGTTCCTTCTGCAACTCAGTCTCAAATCTCTACTCTCTGTAACAGTCTTTCTGCACCTCAGTCTCCAACCTCTGCTCTCTGTAGGAGTTTTCACCATCCCAGTCTAAATAATCTGCTCTCTGTAAAAGTCCTTCTGAAGACCAGTCTCCAACCTCTGCTCTCTCCACCAATTCTCTTGTACATAAGTCTCCAAACTCTGCTCTCTGAAACAGTCCTTCTAGATCCCTGACTCCAACATCTGCTCTCTGCAACAGTCCTTCTGCACCCCAGTCTCCAAACTCTGCTCACTTCAACAGTCCTACTGCACCACAGTCTCCATCATCTTCTCTCTGTAAGATCCTCCTGCACTCCAGTTTCCAAACTCTTCTCTCTTTAACATTCCTTCTCCACCCCAGGCTCCAACCTCTGCTTCCTGCAAGTGTCCTGGGGCACCCCAGGCTCCATCATCTGTCCTCTGCAACAGTGCTTCTGCTCCCCAGTCTCCAATATCTGCTCTCTGTAACAGTCCATAAGTAACGCAGTCTCCAACATCTGCTATCTGTAAAGGTCCTTCTGCACCCCAGTCTCCAATCTCTGTTTTTTGTATCAGTCTTTCTGAACCCCAGTCTTCAACCTCTGCTCTCTGTAACAGTCCTTCTACACCTCAGTCTCCAACCTCTGCTCTCTTCAACGGTCCTTCTGCACCTCAGTCTGAATCCTCTGCTCTCCAAGATCCTTCTGCAGCTCAGTCTGCAACCTGTGCTCTCTGTAACAGTCTTTCTGGACCCCAGTCTCCAATATCTGCTCTCTGTAACAGTCCTTCTATACCGCAGTCAACAAACTTTGCTCTCTGTAACGGTCCTTCTGCACCCCAATTTCCAACCTCTGCTTTCTGTAACAGGCCTTCTGCACCTCAGTCTCCTAACTTTGCTCTCTGTAACAGTCCTTCTACACCTCAGCCTCCAACCTCTGCTCTCTGTAACAGTGTTTCTGCACCTCAGTCTGGAACCTCTGCTCTCCAAGATTCTTCTGCACTCCAGTCTCCAATCATTGCTCTCTGTAACAGTCCACCTGAACCTCAGTCTCCAACCTCTGCTCACTGTAAGATTCTTCAGGAACCCAGTCTCCAACCTCTTCTCTCTGCAACAGTCCTTCTGCACCTCACTCTCCAAACCCTGCTCTCGGCAACGGTCTTTCTGCACCTCAGTCTACTACATCTACTCTCTGTAACAGTCCTTCTGCACCTCAGTCTCCAACCTCTTCTCTGTGTAAGATTCTTCTGAAAACCAGTCTCCAAACTCTGCTTTCTGTAACAGTCCTTCTGCACCCCAGACTCCAAACTCTAATCTGTGTAACAGGCCGTTTGCACCCATGTCTCCAAACTCTGCTCTCTGTAAAAGTCCTTCTGCACCTCACGTTGAAACCTCTGCTCTCTGCAACAGTCCTACTGCACCCCAGTCTTCAACCTTGCTCTCTGCAACAGTCCTTCTGCACCCCAGTCTCCAAACTCTGATCTGTGTAACAGGCCATTTGCACCCAAATCTCCAACCTCTTCTCACTGTAACAGTTTTTCTGCACCCCAGTCTGCAAAATCTGCTCTCTGCCACAGTCCTTCTCGACCCCAGTCTCCAAACTCTGCTCTCTTTAACAGTCCTTCTGTACTGCAGTATCCAAACAGTGCTCATTGTAAGGATCCCTCTGATCCCCAGTCTCCAAACTCTGCTTTCTGTATCAGTTTTTCTTAACCCCAGTCTCCAAACTCTGCTCTCTGTAACTTTCTTTCTGCACGTAAGACTCCAACCTCTCTCTCCGCAACAGTCTTTCTGCATCCCAATCTCCAACTTCTGCTCTCTTCAACAGTCCTTCTGCACCTCAGTGTCTAACCTCTGCTCTCTGTAAGATCCTTCTGAAACCCTGTCTCCAACCTCTGCTTTCTGCAATGGTCCTTCTGCACGCGAGTCTCCAACCTCTGTTCTCTACAACAGTCTTTCTGCACCTCACTCTGCAACCTCTGCTCTCTGCAGCAGTCTTTCTGCACCCCGGTCTCTAACCTCTGCTCTCTGTAACAGACTTTCTGCACCTCAGACTCAAACCTCTGCTCTCTGCAACAGTCCTTCTGTGTCCCAGTCTCCAACCTCTGCTTTCTGCAATGATCCTTCTGCACCTAAGTCTTCAACCTCTGTTCTCTACAACACTTATTCTGTACCCCAGTCTCCAAACTCTGCTCTCTATAACAGTCCTTCTGTACCGCAGTCTCCAACCTCTGTTCTCTGTAAGGTTTCTTCTGCGCCCCAGTCTCCAACCTTTGCTTTCTGTATCAGTAATTTTGCACCACATTCTCCAAACTCTGCTCCCTGTAACAGTCCTTCTGCACCTCAGTCTGCAACCTTTGCTCTCTGCAATAGTTTTTCTGCACCCCAGTTTCCAATCTCTGCTCTCTGCAACAGTCTTTCTGCACCCCAGTCTCCAACATCTGCTCTCTGCAACAGTCCTTCTCCACCCCCTCTTCAACCTCAGGTATCTGCAACAATCTTTCTGCACCCAGGCCACCAACGTCTACTTTCTGTATAAGTCCTTCTGCACCCCAGTCTTCAAACTCTGCTCTCTGTACCAGTCCTTCTGCACCTCAGTCTCTAACCTCTACTTTCTTCAGCAGTCCTTCTCTACCCCAGTCTCCAACCTCTTCTCTCGACAACAGTCCTTCTGGACGCCAATATTCAACCTCTACTCCCTGAAACAGTCCTTCTACACCCCAGTCTCCAACCTCTGCTCTCTGTAACAAGCCTTCTGCACTCCAGGCTAAAACCTCTGCTCTCTGTAACAGTCCTTCTGCACCTCAGTCTGAAAACTCTGCTCACTGCAACGAACCTTCTACACCTCAGTCTCCAACCTCTGCTCTCTGTAACAGTCCTTCTGTACCTCAGTCTACAACCTCGGCTCTGTGTAAGATCTTTTTGCAACCCATTCTTTAACCTCTGCTCTCTGTAACAGACCTTCTGCACCCCAGTCTCCAAGCACTGCTTTCTGTAACAGGCATTCTGCACTCCTATCTCCAACCTCTGCTGTCAGTAACAGGACTTTTGACCCCGGTCTCCAAACTCTTCTTTTTAAACGATTCTTCTTCACCCCAGTCTCCAACTTCTACTCTCAGAAAATGTCCTTCTGCACCCCAGTCTTCAAATTTTGCTGTCTGTCACATCTTTCTGCACACCTGTCTCAAACCTCTGCTCTCTGTAACGGTCCTTCTGTAAAGCAGTCTCCAACCTCTGGTCTCTGTCAGGGTCCTTCTGCACCTTAGTCTCCGTCCTCTGCTCTCTGCATCACTCAAACTGCACCCCAGCCTCCAAACTTTGCTCTCTGCAACAGTTTTTCTGCACCTCCATCTCCAACCTGTGCTCTTTGTAAAAGTCCTACTGCACCCAAGTCTTCAAACTGTGCTCTCTGTAAAAATTCTTCTTCACCGTAATCTCCAAACTCTGCTCTCTTTAATTATCCTTTTGTGCCACAGTCTCCAAACACTTCTCTCTGCAACTATCCTTCTGCACCCTTGTCTCCAACCTCTGCTCTCTGCAACGACCTTTCTGCACTCCAGTCTCCAACCTCTGCTCTCTTTAACTATCCTTCTGCACCCCAGTCTCCAACCTCTGCTCTATGCAACAGTCCTTCTACACCAAAGTTTCCAACATTTGATTCTTCAAATTTTCTTCTACACCCCAGTCTTCAACTTCTGCTCTCTGCAACAGTCCTTCTACACCCCAGTCTCCATACTCTGCTCGCCCTCACGAACCTTCTCCACCCCAGTCTCCAACCTCTATTCTCTGCAACAGTTATTCTGCACCTCAGTCTCCAACCTCTGCTCTCTGTAACAGCCCTTCTGTACCACAGTCTCCAACCTTTGTCTTTTGTAAGGGTCCTTATGCACCCCAGTATTTAACATCTGCTTTCTGTATCCGTCGTTTTCCACCACAGTCTCCAAACTCTGCTCCCTGTAAAAGTCCTTCTGTACTGCAGTCTCCAACCTCTGCTCTCTGTAAGGGTCCTTCTGCACCAGAGTCTCCAACCTCTGCTCTCTGTAAGGGTCCTTCTGCACCCGAGTCTCCAACCTCTGCTTTCTGTATCAGTTCTTCTCCACCCAAGTCTCCAACCGCTGCTCTCTATATCAATCCTTCTGCACCTCAGTCTTCAAG
>NW_027521638.1:0-64440 GCF_052094955.1 Ictidomys tridecemlineatus | reverse complement strand
TGATACAGAAAGACGAGTTTGGAGACTGTGGTACAGGAGGTTCATTACAGAGAGCAGAGTTTGGAGTCTGCAGTACAGAAGGACTGTTACAGAGAGCAGAGTTTGGAGACTGGGATTCAGAAAGACTGTTGCAGAGATTAGATGATGAAGAATGGGATTAAGTAGGACTGTAGCAGACAGCAGACGTTGGAGACTGTGGTGCAGAAGGACTGATACAGAAAGCAGTGTTTGAAGACTGGGGTGCAGAAGGACGGTTACAGGGAGCAGAGTTTGGAGACTGCGGTAGAGAAGGACTTTTACAGAGAGCAGAGTTCGGAGACAGGGTTTCAGAAGGATCTTACAGAGAGCAGAGTTTGGAGACTCTGGTGCAGAAGGACTGTTGCAGAGAGCAGACGTTGGGAACTGGGGTGCAGAACGAACCTTCCAGAGAGCAGAGGTTGGCAACTGGGGTGCAGAAGGACTGTTGCAGAGAGCAGAGGTTGGAAACTGAGGTGCAGAAGGGCTGCTACAGGGAGCAGAGTTTCGAGACTGGAATGCAGAAAGACTGTTGCAGTAAGCAGAGGTTGGAGACTGGGTTGGAGAAGGAATGTTACAGAGAGCAGAATTTGTAAACTGGGGTGTGCAAAGACCGTTACATAGAGCAGAGTTTGGAGACTGCAGTACAGAAGGACTGTTACACAGAGCAGACGTTGGAGACTGTGGGGCAGAAGGACTGTTGCAGAGCAGATGTTGGATACTGGGGTGCAGAAGGACTGTCGCAGAGAGCAGAGGTTGGAGAGTGTGGTGCAGAAGGACTGATATAGAAAGCAGAGTTTGGAGACTGGGATGCAGAAGGACCATTACAGAGAGCAGAGGTTAGAGACTACAGTACATAAGAACTGTTGTAGAGAACATGTTTGGAGTCTGGGGTGCATAGGGACCATTGCAGAGGGCAGACGTTGGAGACTGCAGTGCAGAAGGAATGTTACAGAGAGCAGAGTGTGGACACTGGGGTGCAGAAGAATCTTATAGAGAGGAATGTTTGAAATCTGGGGTGCAGAACGATTGTTGCAGAGAGCAGAAGTTGGAAACTGGGGTGCAGAAGGACTGTTTCAGAGAGCAGTTGTTGAAGACTGAGGTGCAGAAAACCTGTTACAGAGAGCAGTGTTTGGAGACTGGGGTGCAGTAGGACTAATACTGAGAGCAGAGTATGGTGACTGGGGACCAGAATGATCTTATAGAGAGGAAATTTTTGAGACTGGAGTGCAGAAGGATTGTTGCAGAGAGCAGACTTTGGAGACTGGGGTGCAGAAGGATCGTTGCAGAGAGTAGATTATGGAGACTGGTGTATAGAAGGACTGTTCTAGAGAGCAGAGTTTGGAGACTTGGGTGAAGAAGGACTGTTGCAGAGAACAGTTGTTGAAGACTGAGGTGTAGAAAAACTGTTACAGAGAGCAGTGTTTAGAGACTAAGGTGCAGGAGGACTATCGCAGAGAGGAGAGGTTGGAGACTTTGTGCAGAAGGACTGTGCAGAGTGCAGTGTTTGGAGACTGGGGTGCAGAAAGACTTTTACAGAGAATAGAGGTTAGAGACTGCTGTACAGAAGGACTGTTAAAGAGAGCAGAGGTTTAAGACAGTTGTGCAGAAGGATGCTACAGAGAGCAGATGTTGGAGTTTGGGGTGCAATAGGACTGATGCAGAGAGCAGAGGTTGGAGAATGGGGTGCAGAAGGGTTGTTGCAGAGAGAAGATGTTAGATACTGAGGTGCAAAAGGCCTGTTACACAAAGCAGAGCATGGAGACTGGGGAGCAGATGACGTGTAATATACAGCAGAGTTTGGAGACTGAGTGGCATAAGGATCTTAAAGAGAGCAGAGGTTGGTGACTGAGGTGCCAAAGAACTGTCAGAGAAAGCAGAGGTTGGAGACTCGGGTTCAGAAGGATCCTTTCAGAGGGCAGAGTTTTCAGAATGAGGTTTAGAAAAACTGTTGCAGAGAGCAGATGTAGGAGACTGGGGTGCAAAAGATCTGTTGCAGAGAGCAGAGGTTGGAGACTTGGGTGTAGAAGGATCATTGCAGAGAACATAGGGTGCAGACTGGGGTGCTGAAGGAGTGTTACAGACAGCAGAATTTTGAGACTGGCGTGAAGAAGGAGTGTTATAGAAAGCAGAGTTTTTAGACTGGTTTTTAGAAGTATGTTACAGAGAGCAGAGCTCGGCGACTGAGGTGCAGAAGGACTGTTACAGAGAGTAGATGTTGAAGACTGAGGTGCAGAAAGACCTTTGCAAAGAGAAGAGGTTGAAGACTGAGGTGCAGAAGGACTGTTGCAGAGTGCAGAGGTTGGAGACTTGGGTGTAGGACTGTTGCAGAGAGCAGAAGTTGGAGTTTGGGGTTCCAAAAACTGTTGCAGCGAGCAGATGTTAGAGACTGAGGTGCAGAAGGACTGTTACAGAGCACAGGTTGGAGACTGAGTGCAGAAGGACTGATAGAGAAAGCAGAGGTTTGAGAGTGGGGTGCAGAAGGACCGTTACAGAGAAAAGTGTTTGGAAACTGCAGTACAAAAGTACTGTTACAGAGAGTATAGGTTGGAGACTGGGGTGTAGAAGGACTGTTGCAGAGAGCAGAGGTTTGAGACTGGGGTGAAGTAGGATAATTGCAGATTGCAGAGGTTGCAGTCTGTGGTGGAGAAGGACTGTTACAGATTAGAGTTTGGAGACTGTTGTGCAGAAGGACTGATACAGAATGCACAGGTTGGAAACTCGGGTGTAGAAATACCCTTAAAGGAAACAGAGGTTGGATACTGCGGAACAGATAGTCTGTTACAGAGAGCATTGTTTGGAGACTGGGGTGCAGAAGAAGTTTTGTAGAGAACAGAGGTACAAGATTGGGGTGCAGAAGGATCGTTGCATAGACCATAGGTTGGAGACTGGGGTGCAGAAGGACTGATACAGAAAGCAGAGTTCGTTTTCCTCTTTGATTATTTCCCCCTTTTTACTGTCCTACCTCCCACTGTTGGTTTTCATTGTTGTTTTCCATTTCCTCTTCCTGTAGTGTTTTGCCAAGGATTTTTTGAAGAGATGGTTTTCTAGCTGCAAATTCTTTTAACTTTTGTTTATCATGGAATGTTGTAATTTCATCTTCCGTCCTGAAGCTTAATTTCACCGGATACACGATTTTTGGTTGGAACCCATTTTCTTTTAGCGTTTGAAATACGTTATTTCAGGATCTTCTAGCTTTTAGAGTCTGTGTTGAGAGATGAGCTGTTATTCTGATTGGTTTGCCCCTAAATGTAATCTGCTTCCTTTCTCTTGTAGCTTTTAAAATTCTCTCCTTATTCTGTATGTTGGACATCTTCATTATAATGTGCCTAGGTGTGGATCTCTTATGATTTTGCACATTCGGCGTCCTGTAGGCTTCTAGGATTTGGGGTTCTGTCTCATTCTTCAAGTCTGGGAAGTTTTCTCGTATTATTTCACTGAATAAATTGTTTATTCCTTTGGTTTGGAGCTCTGTGCCTTCCTGTATCCCAATGACTCTTAAGTATGGTCTTTTGATATTATCCCATATTTCTTGGATGTTCTGCTCAAGGTTTCTTAGCAGACTTGCTGAGCTGTCTATGTTCTTTTCAAGTTGAAATACTCTGTCTTCATTGTCTGATGTTCTATCTTCTAAGTGATCCACTCTGCTGGTGGTATTCTCAATTGAGTTTTTAAGTTGGTTTATTGCTTCCTGCATTTCTAGGATTTCTATTTGTTTGTTTTTTATTTCCTTTATCTCCCTGTGAAATTGATCTTTTACTTCCTGGATTTGTTTTTTTAGTTCCTTGTCAATGTGATCTTTCATTGTCTGATTTTGCTGTCTCATGTCTTCCTTGAGACTCCAGATCATCTGAAGAATGTATATCCGGACCTCTCTGTCTGACATTCCATCTGTTGCAGCTATTACCTCTTCTAGAGTTGAGTTGACCTGCATTGCCTGTGGTCCTTTTTTTCCTTGTCTTTTCATACTGCTGGCGTTTATTTCTGCTTGGTGAAACTGTTGTGTTTTTGAAATTTTTCCTCTATTTATTTATATTGCTCTTGTATAGTTGAAAAGTCTCCCTTGCAGGACAGGTGGTGGCTGTGATCCTCCACCAATTGGTGCGATCCGTCTACCATGCTGGCGGGCCCTAGGTCTGCTCTGCTGGCCGGTCGAAGTTCCGCCTACCCAGCAGGCGCGAGGGGCACCTCTGTCTCTCCGCAGGTTGCTGGGCCTAACCTCCCGATGGGTCCCCGGTACGCCTACCTTGCAGGCACTGGGGGTGGTGCCGGCTCCTGCCCACAACAAGCCACTGGGCCTGATCTGCCGGTGGTCACAGTCCCGCCTACCTTGTCGGAACTGGGGGAGGGGACGGTCCTGCCCCTCAGCAGGCCGCTAGGCCTGATCTGTTGGTGGTCACAGGTTTAGCAGCATTAATAAACAAATATGGCTGGAAGAACAAACCATATCTCAATAATAACCCTAAATGTTAATGGCTTAAACTCACCAATTAAGAGACACAGGCTAGTTGAATGGATCACAAAACAAGACCCAACAATATGCTGCCTACAGGAGACGCATTTGATAGGAAAGGATATACATAGACTGAAGGTGAAAGGTTGGAAAAATCATATCACTCATATGGACTGCGGAAACAAGCAGGAGTGTCCATACTCATATCAAATAAAATAGATTTCAAACCAAAGTTAATCAAAAGGGATAAAGAAGGACACTACATACTGCTCAAGGGAACCATACACCAACAAGACATAACAATCATAAATATATACGCCCCAAACAACGGTGCTGCTGTGTTCATCAAGCAAACTCTTCTCAAGTTCAAGAGTCTAATATACCACCATACAATAATCATGGGAGACTTCAACACACCTCTCTCACCACTGGACAGATCTTCCAAACAAAAGTTGAATAAGGAAACTATAGACCTCAATAACACAATTAACAACCTAGACTTAATTGACATATATAGAATATACCACCCAACATCAAGCAGCTACACTTTTTTCTCAGCAGCACATGGATCCTTCTCAAAAATAGATCATATATTATGTCACAGGGCAACTCTTAGACAATATAAAGGAGCGGAGATAATACCATACATCTTATCTGATCATAAAGGAATGAAACTAAAAATCAACGATAAAAGAAGCAAGGAAAAATCATGCATCACTTGGAGAATGAACAATAGGTTACTGAATGATCAATGGGTTTTAGAAGACATCAAGGAGGAAATTAAAAATTTTTAGAGTTTAATGAAAACACAGACACAACATATCTGAATCTATGGGACACATTGAAAGCAGTTCTAAGAGGAAAATTCATTGCTTGGAGTACATTCCTTAAAAAAAGAAAAAAACAACAAATAAATGATCTCATACTTTATCTCAAAATCCTAGAAAAAGAAGAGCAAAACAACAGCAAAAGAAGTAGAAGGCAAGAAATAATTAAAATCAGAGCTGAAATTAATGAAATCGAAACAAAAGAAACAATTGAAAAAATTGACAAAACGAAAAGTTGGTTCTTTGAAAAGATAAATAAAATTGACAGACCCCTAGCCATGCTAGCGAAGAGAAGAAGAGAGAGAACTCAAATTACTAGCATACGGGATGAAAAAGGCAAGATCACGACAGACACTTCAGAAATACAGAAGATAATCAGAAATTATTTTTGAATCCTTATACTCTAACAAAATAGAAGATAGTGAAGGCATCGATACATTTCTTAAGTCATATACTCTGCCCAGAATGAGTCAGGAGGATATAGACAACCTAAACAGACCAATATCAATTGAGAAAATAGAAGAAAGCATCAAAAGATTAGGGTTAGCGTTAACAGGATCGTTGCAGAGAGAAGAGGGTGGAGACTGGGGTGCCGAAGGACTGTTGCAGAGAGCAGAGTTTGGAGATTGGGGTGTCGAAGGACTGTTGAAGAGAGCAGACGTTGGAGACTGAGGTGCAGAGGACTGTTAAAGAGAGCAGAGGTTGGAGACTTGAGTGCAGAAGGACTGATAGAGAAAGCAGAGGTTGGAGAGTGGGGTGCAGAAGAACCGTTACAGAGAGAAGAGTTTGTAATCTGCTTGACAAAAGGACTGTTACAGAGAGCAGAGGTTAAAGACTGGGTTGCAGAAGTCCTGTTACAGAGAGCAGAGTTTGGAGACTGTTGTGAAGAAGGACTGTTAGAGAGTGCAGAGATTAAAAACTGGGTTGTAGAAGGATACTACAGAGAGCAGAGTTGGGAGAATGAGGTGCAGAAGGACTGTTACAGAGAGCAGAATTAGGAGACTTGCGTGCAGAAGGGTGGTTTCAGGGAGCAGAGTTTTCAGACTGAGGTTCAAAAGGACTGTTGAAGAGAGCAGATGTTCAAGACTGGGGTGCAGAAGAACTGTTGCAGAGAGGAGAGTTTAGAGACTGGGGTGCAGAAGTACTGTTATAGAGAGCAGAGTTTGGAGACTGGGTTGCTGAAGGATCTTACAGAGAGCAGAGGTTGGAGACTGGGGTGAAGGTGGATTGTTACAGAGAGCAGTGGTTTGAGACTGGGGTGCAGAAGAATCGTGCAGGGAGCAGAGGTTTCAGACTGAGGTCCAGAAAGACGGTTACAAAGAGCAGACGTTGGAGACTGAGGTGTAGAAGGACTGTTACACAGAGAAGAGTTTGGAGACTCAGGTGCAGAAGGACTGTTACAGGATGCAGAGTTTGGAAATTAGGGTGCAGAATGACTGTTACCGAGAGCAGAGGTTGATGACTGGGGTGCAGAAGGATTCTTACATACAGCACAGTTTGGAGACTGAGGTGCACACTGATAGATACAGAGAACAGAGGTTAGAGAAGTGGTTCAGACAGACTGATACAAAAAGCAGACGTTGGAGACGGGTGTGGAAGGACCCTTACAAAGAGCACAGGTTGGAGACTGCGGTACAGAAGAACTGTAACAGAGAGCAGATCTTGGAGTCTGGAGAGCAGAAGTACTGTTTCAGAGGACAGAGGTTGGAGACTGGGGTGGAGAAATAATGTTACAAAGAGCAGAGTCTGGAAACTGGAGTGCAGAAGGATATTATAGAGACTGGGGTCCAGAAAGATCATTGCAGAGAGCCCAGTTTGGAGACTGGGGTGCAGAAGTACTCTTGCAGAGAGCAGACGTTGGAGACTGGGGTGCAGAAAAACTGTTACATAGAGCAGAGGTTGGAGACTGAGGTACAGAAGTACTGTTACAGTGATCAGAGTTTGATGACTGGGGTGAAGAAGGACAGTTACAGAAAGCAAAGGTTGGAGACCGGGGTTCAGATGGATGTTATAGAGAGCAGAGTTTGAACACTGGGGTGCAAAGGACTGTTGCAGAGAGCAGATGTTGGAGACTGGGGTCAAGAAAAATTGTGGAAGAGAGAAGAGGTTGGAGACTGGGGTGCAGAAGTCCTCTTACAGAGAGAAGAGTTTAAAGACTGTTGTGCACAACGACTGTTACAGAGTGCAGAGTTAAAAGACTTGGCTGCAGAAGGGTCTTACAGAGAGCAGAGTTTGGAGACTGAGGTGTAGAACGACTGTTACAGAGAGCAGAGTTAGGAGACTTGGGTGCAGAAAGGTAGTTGCAGAGAGCAGAGTTTTCACACTGAGGTGCAGAAGTGTTGCAGAGAGCAGATGTTAAAGACTGGGTTGCAGATGGACTGTTGCAGAGTGCAGATGTTGGTAACTAGGGTGCAGAAGGACTGTTGTAGAGAACAGACGTTGTAGACTGGGGTGCAGAGGACAGTTGCAGAGAGCAGAGGTTGGAGACTGGGGTTCAGATGGATCTTATAGAGAGCAGAGTTTGGACACTGGGGTGCAAAGGACTGTTGCAGAGAACAGATGTTGGAGACTAGGGTGGAGAAGAATTGTTGCAGAGAGAAGAGGTTGAAGACTGGGGTGCAGAAGTCCTGTTACAGAGAGCAGAGTTTAAACACTGTTGTGCAGAACGACTGTTACAGAGTGCACAGTATAAAGACTTGGCTGCAGAAGGGTCTTACAGAGAGCAGAGTTTGGAGACTGAGGTGTTCAAGGACTGATAGAGAGAAGAGAGGTAGGAGACTGGGATGCAGAAAGGTAGTTGCAGAGAGCAGAGTTTTCACACTGAGGTGCAGAACTGTTGCAGAGAGCAGATGTTGGAGACTGGGCTGCAGAAGGACTGTTGCAGAGTGCAGATGTTGGTAACTAGGGTGCAGAAGGACTGTTGTAGAGAACAGACGTTGTAGACTGGGGTGCAGAGGACAGTTGCAGAGAGCAGAGGTTGGAGACTGGGGTTCAGATGGATCTTATAGAGAGCAGAGTTTGGACACTGGGGTGCAAAGGACTGTTGCAGAGAACAGATGTTGGAGACTAGGGTGGAGAAGAATTGTTGCAGAGAGAAGAGGTTGAAGACTGGGGTGCAGAAGTCCTGTTACAGAGAGCAGAGTTTAAAGACTGTTGTGCAGAACGACTGTTACAGAGTGCACAGTATAAAGACTTGGCTGCAGAAGGGTCTTACAGAGAGCAGAGTTTGGAGACTGAGGTGTTCAAAAACTGATAGAGAGAAGAGAGGTAGGAGACTGGGATGCAGAAAGGTAGTTGCAGAGAGCAGAGTTTTCACACTGAGGTGCAGAACTGTTGCAGAGAGCAGATGTTGGAGACTGGGCTGCAGAAGGACTGTTGCAGAGTGCAGATGTTGGGAACTAGGTTGCAGAAGGACTGTTGTAGAGAGCAGAGGTTCGAGTCTGGGGTGCACAGGACAGTTGCAGAGAGCAGAGGTTGGAGACTGAGGTGTGGAAGGCCTGTAACAGAGAGCAGAGTTTGGAGACTCAGATGCAGAAGGACTGTTACAGAGAGCAGAGGTTGGATACAGGGGTGCAGAAGGATCTTACAGAGAGCAGAATTTGGAGACTGAGGTGCAGAAGCACTGTTGCAGAGATCAGAGGTTGGAGACTGGGTTGCACTAGGATAATTGCAAAGAGGAAGGTTGGAGACTGGGGTGCAGAGGATCGTTGCAGAGAGCAGATTTTGGTAACTGGGGTGCCGAGTCCTACAACAGAGAGTAGAGTTGGTAGACTAGCCTGCAGAAGGTCTGTTACAGAGAGGAGAGGTTGGAGACTGAGGTGCAGAAGTCCTGTTACATAGAGTAGATGTTGGAGACTGGGGTGCAGAAGGATCATGCAGAGAGCAGAAGTTTTAGACTGAGGTGCAGAAGGACTGTTGTAGAGATCAGAGGTTGGAGACTGGGGTGCAGTAGGATCGTTGCAGAGAGCAGAGACTGGAGACTGACGTGCAGAAGGCCTGTTACAGAAAGGAGAGGTTGGAGACTAGGGTGCAGAAGGACTGTTATGAAGAGCAGTGTTTGGAAACTGGGTTGTTGAAGGATCTTACAGAATAGCAGAGGTTTGAGACTGAGGTGCAGGTGGTCTGTTACAGAGAGCAGTGGTTTGAGACTGGGGTGCAGAAGGATTGTGCAGAGAGCAGAGATTTCAGACTGAGGTACAGAAGGACTGTTACAGAGAGCAGAGTTTGGAGACTGAGGTGTAGAAGGACTGTTACAAAGAGGAGAGTTTGGAGACTAAGGTGCAGAAGGACTGTTACAGAAAGCAGAGTTTGGAAATTGGGGTGCAGAAGGACCGTTACAGAGAGCAGAGTTTGGAGACTGCGATATAGGATTGTTACCGAGAGCAGAGGTTGAAGACTGGGTGCAGAAGGACTCTTACATAGAACAGAGGTTGGATACTGAGGTGCAGAAGGATAGATACAGAGAACAGAGATTGGAGACTGGGGTTCAGACAGACTGTTACAGAAAGCAGAGGTTGGAGACTGGGATGTAGAAGGACCGTTACAATGAGCTGAGGTTGGAGACTGCGGTACAGAAGGACTGTTACAGAGAGCAGAACTCGGAGACTGGGAAGCAGAAGGACTGTTGCAGAGGACAGAGGTTGTAGACTGTGGTGGAGAAGGAATGTTACAGAGAGCAGAGTTTTGAAACTGAAGTACAGAAGGATCTTACAGAGAGAAGAGATTGGAGACTGTGGTGCAGAAGGACTGTTGCAGAGTGTAGACGTTGGAGACTGTGGTCCAGAAGGATCGTTGAAGAGAGCAGAGTTTAAAGACTGGGGTTCAGAAGAACTGTTGCAGAGAGCAGATGTTGGAGAGGGGGTGCAGAAGGACTGTTGCTGAGAGCAGATTTTAGAAACTGTGGTGCATAAGGACTGTTACACAGAGCAGAACTGGGATAGTGAGATGCAGAAGGACTGTTACAGAGAGCAGAATTTGGATACGCGGGGCAGAAGTACACTTACAGAGAGCAGAGGTTGGAAACTGGGGTTCAGATGGATCTAACACAGAGGCAGAGTTTGGAGACTGGGGTTCAAAAGGACTCTTACAGAGTGCAGAGTTTAAAAACTGGGTTGCAGAAGTATCTTACAGAGAGCAGAGTTGGGAGACTGTGGTGCAGAAGGACTGTTACACTGAGCAGATCACTGAGTCTGGGGAGCAGAAAACTGTTGCAGAGGACAGAGGTTGGAGACTGGGGTGAAGAAAGAATGTTACAGAGAGCAGAGTTTGGAAACTGGAGTGCAGAAGGATATTAAAGAGAGAAGAGGTTGGAGACAGTTGTGCAGAAGGACTGTTGCAGAGAGAAGACGTTGGAGAAAGGGGTCCAGAAGAATCGTTGCAAAGAGCAGAGTTTGGAGACTGGGTTCAGAAGGACTGCTGCAGAGAACAGATGTTGGAGACTGGGGTTCAGAAAAACTGTTGCAGAGAGCAGATTTTAGAGGCTGGGATGCAGAAGGACTATTAAATAGAGTAGATGTTGGAGACTGAGGTGCAGAAGGACTGTTACAGAGATCAGAGATGAAGACTGGGTTGCAGAAGGACTGTTACAGGGAGCAGAGGTTGAAGACTGGGGTTCAGATGGATCTTACAGAGAGCAGAGTTTGGACACTAGGGTGCAAAAGGACTGTTTCAGAGAGCAGATGTTGGAGACTAGGGTGGAGAAGAATCGATGCAGAGAGAAGAGGTTGGAGACTGGGGTGCAGAAGGCCTTTTACAAAGAGCAGAGGTTATAGACTCTTGTGCAGAAGGACTGTTACAGAGTGCAGAGTTAAAGACTGGGTTGCAGGATGATCTTACAGAGAGCAGAGTTGGGAGACTGAGGAGCAGAAGGACTGTTACAGAGAGCAGAGGTAGGAGACTGGGGTGCAGAAGGGTGGTTGCAGAGAGCAGATGTTGGTAACTAGGGTGCAGAGGAGTGTTGTACAGAGCAGAGTTTGGAGAATATGCTGCAGAAGGACTGTTGCAGAGAGCAGAGTTTAGAGACTGAGGTTTGGAAGTCCTGCTATAGAGAGCAGAGGTTGGAGACTTTGATGCAGAAGAACTGTTAAAAAGAGCAGAGGTTGGATTCAGGGGTGCAGAAGGATCTTACAGAGAGCAGAATTTGGAGACTGTGGTGCAGAAAAACTGTTGCAGAGATCAGAGGTTGGAGACTGGTGTGAACTAGAATCATTGCAGAGAGCAGAGGTTGGAGACTGCCGTGCAGAAGGGTCGTTGCAGAGAGCAGATTTTGTAGACTGGTGTGCAGAAGGCCGCTACAGAGAGAAGACTTTGGAGACTGGCATGCAGAAGGACAGTTATAGAGAGGAGAGGGTGGAGACTGAGGTGCAGGTGGACTGTTACATAGAGCAATATTTTGAAACTGGGGTGCAGAAGGATCGTGTAGAGAGCAGAAGTATCAGACTGATGTGCAGAAGGACTGTTACAGAAAGTAGAGGTTGGAAATTGGGGTGCAGAAGGACCGTTACAGATACCAGAGTTTGGAGACTGCGGTATAGAAAAATTGTTACAGAAAGCAGAGGTTGGAGACTGGGGTGCAGAAGAAATTTTACAGAGAGCACAGGTTGGAAACTGAGATGCAGAAGGATAGATACAGAGAGCAGAGGTTTGAGACTGAGTTTAGAAGGACTGATACAGAAAGCAGTATTTGGAGACTGGGTGCAGAATGCCCTTTACGGAGAGCAGTGGTTGGAGACTGCGGTACAGAAGGACTGTTACAGAGAGCAGATGTTAGAGACTGGGAGCAGAACGACTGTTGCAGAGGACAGAGGTTGGAGACTGGCTTGCCGCAGGACACTTGCAGAAACCAGAGGTTAAATACTGGGTTGGAGAAAGAATGTTACAGAGAGCAGAGTTTGAAGACTGTTGTTCAGAAGGACTGTTACAGAGAGGAGAGGTTAAAGACTGGGGTCCAGAAGTATCGTAGCAGAGAGCAGAGTTTTGAAACTGGGGTGCAGAAGGACTGTTGCAGAGAGCAGAGGTGGAGACTGAGGTTCAGAAAGACTGTTACAGAGAGCAGAGTTTGGAGACTGGGGTGCTGAAGAACTGGGAAAAACAGCAGAGATTGGAGACTGTGGTGCAGCAGGACTGTTGCAGAGAGCAGACGTTGGAGACTGGGATTCAGATGGATCTTACAGAGAGCAGAATTTGGAGACTGAGGTGCAGAAGGACTGTTGCAGAGATCAGAGGTTGGAGACTGGGGTGCAGATAAATCGTTGGAGAGAGCAGATTTTTAAGACTGGGTGCGGAAGGCCTGCTACAGTGAGCAGAGTTTTGGGATTGAGGTGCAGAAAGACTGTTACAGAAAGCAGAGGTTGGAAATCGGGGTGCAGAAGGACCATTACAGAGACCAGAGTTTGGAGACTGCTGTATCGAAAAACTGTTACAGAGAGCAGAGGTTTGAGCATGGGGTGCAGAAGACTGTTACAGAGAGCAGAGTTTGGATACTGGGGTGCTTAAGGATCTTACAGAGAGCAGTTGTTGGAGACTTGGGTGGAGAAGGACTGTTGCAGAGAGCAGACGTTGGAGACTGGGGTGAAGAAGGATCGTTGTAGACAGCAGAGGTTTGAGACTGGGGTGCAGAAGGACTGTTACAGAGAACAGAGTTTGGAGATTTGGGTGCAGAATACCTGTTACAGAGAGAAAGGTTTGGAGACTGTGGTGTAGAAGGACTATTTCAGAGATCAGAGTTTGGTAACTGAGATGAAGAAGGATTGTTACAGAGAACAGAAGTTGGAGCCTGGAGTGCAGTAGGACTGTTGCAGAGAGCAGAATTTGGTGACTGGGATTTACAAGGACTGTTGCAGAGAGCAGAGGTTGGAGACTGGGGTGCAGAAGCTTGTTAAGGAGAGCAGAGTTTGGAGACACGGTTGCAAAAGGATCTTACAGAGAGCAGAGACTCGAGACTGAGGTGCAACAGGACTATTAAAGAGAGCAGATTTTGGAAACCTGGGTGCAGAAGGATCGTTGCAGAGAACAGAGTTTTCAGACTGAGGTGCAGAAGGACTGTTTCAGAGAGCAGAGGTTGGAGATATGGGTGCAAAAGGACTGTTGCATAGAGCACATGTTGGATACTGGGGTGCAGAAGGATCGTTGCAGAGAAGAGTGGTTGGAGACTGGGGTACAGTAGGACTGTTGCAGAGAGCAGAAGTTGGAGACTGGTTTGCAGGAGGATCGATGCAGTAAGCAGAAGTTTGAGACTGGGGTGCAGAAGCACTGTTACAGAGAGTAGAGTTTCGAAACTGAGGTTCAGATGGATCGTTGCAGAGAGCTGAGTTTGGAGACTGAGGTGCAAAAGGACTGTTACAGAGACCAGAGATTGGAGACTGGGTTGCAGAAGGATCCTTGTAGAGAACAGAGTTTTCAGACTGAGGTGCAGAAAGACTGTTACAGAGAGCAGAGGTTGGAAATTGTGGTGCAGAGGGACTGATACAGTAAGCAGAGATTGGAGACTGGGTTGCAGGAGGACTGTTGCAGAGAGCAGAGTTTGTAGACTGAGGTGCAGAAGCACTGTTACAGAGAGCATAGGTTGGAGAATGGGGTGCAAAAGGCCTGTTACACAGAGAAGAGTTTGGAGACTGGGGTGCAGAAGGACTCTTACAGAAAGCAGGGTTTGGAGATAGGGTCGCCGAAAGATCTTACAGAGAGCAGAGGTTGGAGACTGAGGTACAGCAGGACTGTTACAGAGAACAGTGGTTGGACACTGGGGTGCAGAAGGATCGTTGCAGACAACAGAGTTTTCAGACTGAGGTGAAGAAGGACTGTTGTAGAGAGCAGAGTTTGAACACTGAGGTTCAGAAGGACTGTTACAGAGAACAGAGGTTGGAGACTGGGGTGCAGAAGAACCGTTATAGAGAGGAGATTTTGGATACTGCACTATTGGAGGACTGTTACAGAGAGCAGAGATTGGAGACTGTTGTGGAGAAGGACTGTTGCAGAGAGCAGAGGATGAAAACTGCGGTGGGGAAGGATCGTTGTAGAGAGCAGAGTATTGAGACTGGTGTGAAGAAGGACTGTTACAGAGAACAGAGTTTGGAGAAGGGGTGCTGAAGGACTGTTACAGAGAGTAGAGTTTGGAGACTGGGTTGCAGAAGAATCTTACAAAGAGCAAAGGTTGGAGACTGAGGTGCAGAAGGACTGTTACAGAGAGAAGAGGTTAGAGACTGAGGTGCAGAAGGACTGATGCAGGGAGCAGAGGTTTGAGACTTGGGTGCAGGAGGACTGTTGCAGACAGCAGAGTTCGGAGACTGAGGTGCAGAAGGACTGTTACAGAGAGCAGAGGTTGGAGACTCGGGTGCAGAAGGACTGATACAGAAAGCAGAGGTTAGAGACTGGGGTGCAGAAGGACCGTTACAGAGAGCAGATTTTGGAGACTGCACTACAGGAGGACTGTTACGGAGAGCAGAAGTTGGACACTGGCGTGGAGAAGGACTGTTTCAAAGTGCAAAGGTTGGAGACTGGGGTGCAGAAGAACTGATCCAGAAAGCAGAATGTGAAGACTGGGGTGCAGAAGGACTGTTACAGAGAGCAGAGGTTGGAGATTGCAGTACAGAAGCACTGTTTCAGAGTGCAGAGTTTAAAGACTAGGGTGCACAAGGATCGTTGCAGAGAGCAAAGTTTTCAGACTGAGATGCAGAAGGACTGTTGCAGAGAGCAGATGTTGGAGACTGGGGTCCAGTAGGACTTTTTTAGAGAGCAGATGTTGGAGACTGGGGTGCAAAAGGATTGTTGCATAAAGAAGATGTTGGAGACTGAGGTGCTTAAAGACTCTTGCAGACAACAGAGGTTGGAGAATGGGGTTTACAAGGACCGTTGCAAAGAGCAGAGTTTGGAGACTGCGGTATAGAACGACAGTTACAGAGAGCAGAGGTTGGAGACTGCGGTACAGAAGGACTGTTACAGAGAGCAGGGCTTGGAGACTGGGGAGCAGAGGGACTGTTACAGAGAGAAGAGGTTGGAGACTGGGTCCCAGAAGGAATGTTACAGAGAGCAGAGTTTGGAAACCTGGGCGCAGAAGGATCTTACAGAGAGCAGAGTTTTGAGACGGGGGTGCAGAAGGACTGTTACATATAGCAGAGTTGGAGAATGACGTGCACAAAGACTGTTACAGAAAGCAGAGTTTGAAGACTGGGTTGTCCAAGGATCATTGCAGAGAGCAGAGTTTTCAGACTGAGGTGCACAAAGACTGTTGCAGAGAACAGATGTTGTAGACTGGGTGCAGAAAGACCATTGCAGAGATCAGAGTTTGGGAACTGAAGTGAAGAATAATTTTTTCAGAGAACAGATGTTGGAGACTGTGGTGCAGAAGGACTATTGCATTTAGAAGAGGTTGGAGACTGGGATTTAGAAGGACTGTTGCAGAGAGAAGAGTTTGGATACTGAGGAGCAGAACGACTGTCACAGAGAGTAGACGTTGGAGACTCGGGTGCAGAAGGACTGATACAGAAAGCAGAGGTTGGAGTCTGGTGTGTAAAAGGACCATTACAGAAAGCAAGGTTTGGAGACTGCAATACAGGAGGACTGTTACAGAGAGCACATGTTGGAGACTGTGGTGTAGAAGAACTGTTGCAGAGAGCAGAGGTTGGAGACTGGGCTGTAGAAGAACTGTCACATAGAGCAGAAGTTAGAGACTGAGGTGCAACTGGACTGTTACAGAGAGCATTGTTTGGAAACTGGGGTGCAGAAGGATCGTTTAAGAGTGCAGAGTTTGGAGACTGGGTTGCAGAAGGATCTTACAGAGTTCAGAGTTGGAAGACTGAGGTGCAGAAGGAATGTTACAGAGAGTTGACGTTGCAGACTGAGATGCAGATGAACCATTGAAGGAAGCAGAGGTTGTAGAATGGGGTGTAGAAGGACTGTTGCAGGTAGCAGGTGTTGGATACTTGGGTGTAGAAGGACTGTTGCAGAGAGAAGAGTTTGGAGACTGAGGAGCAGAACGACTGTCACAGAGAGTAGACGTTGGAGTCTCGGGTGCAGAAAGACTGATACAGAAAGCAGAGGATGGGGTCTGGTGTGTAAAAAGAGCATTACAGAAAGCAAGGTTTGGAGACTGCAATACAAGAGGACTGTTACAGAGAGCACATGTTGGAGACTGTGGTGTAGAAGAACTGTTGCAGAGAGCAGAGGTTGGAGACTGGGCTGTAGAAGAACTGTCACATAGAGCAGAAGTTGGAGACTGAGGTGCAGTAAGAATGTTACAGAGATCAGAGGTTGGAGACTGGGGTGCAGAAGTACTGATACAGAAAGAAGAGGTTGGAGACTAGGGTGCAGAATTAAGGTTACAGAGAGCAGAGTTTGGAGACTCCAGTACAGAAACACTGGTACAGACCCCAGAGTTTAAAGACTAGGGTAAAGAAGGACTGTTGCAGAGAGCAGATGTCGGAGACTTTGGTTCAAAAGGACTGTTAGAGAGAGAAGAGGTTAGAGAATGGGGTGCAGAATTAAGGTTGCAGAGAGAAGAGGTTGGAGACAGAGGTTCAGAAAGACTGTTACAGACAGAATAGTTTGAAAACTGTTGTGCAGAAAGACTGATACAGAAATCAGAGGTTTGAGACTGTGGTGCAGAAGGACTGTTACAGAGAGCAAAGTTTGGAGACTGTGGTACAGAAGGACTGTTGCAGAGAGCAGAGATTGGAGACTGAGGTGAAGAAGGATCCTTGCAGAGAGAAGAGGTTAAAGACTGGGGTGCAGAAGGCCTATTACAGAGAGCAGAGAATCGAGACCGGGGTGCAGAAGGCCTATTACAGAGAGCAGACTTTGGAGACTGGGGTGCAGAAGGGACTGTTACAGATAGAACAATTTCGAGACTGGGTTGCAGAAGGATCTTACAGAGAGCATTTTGGAGACTGAGGTTCAGAAAGACTGTTACAGAGAGCAAAGATTGGAAACTCGGGTGCAGAAGGATTTTTGCTGAGAGCAGAGTTTTCAGACTGAGGTGCAGAAGGACTGTTTCAGAGAGCAGACGTAGGATCCTAGGGTGCAGAAGGACTGTTACAGAGAGCAGAGTTTGAAGACTTGGGTGAAGAAGGATCGTTGGTGGGAGCAGATTATGGAGACTTGGGTGTAGAAGGACTGTTTCAGAGAACAGAGGTTGGAGTCTGAGGTGCAAAAGAACCATTGCAGAAAGCAGTGTTTGGAGACTGGGTTTCAGAAGGATCCTACAGAGAGGAGAGTTTGGACACTGAGGTGCAGAAGGACTGTTGCAAAGAGCAGAGGTTGGGGATAGGGGCACAGAAGTACTTTTGCAGAGAACAGAGGTTGGATTCTGAGGTGCAGAAGTACTGTTACAGAGAGCAGAGGTTGAAGACTGGTGTTTAGAATGAATGATACATAACGCAGAGTTTGGAGACTCGGGTGCAGAAGGACTGTTACAGAGAGCAGAGATTGGACACTGCAGTACAGAAGGACTGTTACAGAGAGCAGAGGTTGGAGACTAGTGTTCAGAGGGATTGTTACAGAGAGCAGAGGTTGCAGAGTGAGGGGCAGAGGGACTGTTACAGAGAGCAGAGTTTGAAAACTGTGGTGCAGAAGGAGTGATACAGAAAGCAGAGGTTGGAGACTGGCGTGTAGAAGGACTGTTGCAGAGAGCAGAGTTTGGAGACTGGGTTGGAGAAAGACTGTTGCAGACAGCAGATATTGGTGACGGGGATACAGAAGGAATGTGACAGAAAGCAGAATTTAGAGACTGGGGTGCATATGGACTATTGCAGGGAGCAGATGTTGCAGACTGAGGTGCAGAAGGACTGATACATACAGCAGAGTTTCCAGAATGTGGTGCAAAAGGACTGATACAGAAAGCAGAGTTTGGACAATGAGGTGCAGGAAAACCATTACAGAGAACAGAGTTTGGATACTGTGGTACAGATGGACTGTTACAGAGAGCAGATGTTTTAGACTGGGGTGCTAAATAACTATCGTAGAGATCAGAGTTTGAAGACTGGGGTGCAGAAGGACCATTGCAGAAAGCAAAGTTTGGAGACTGGGTTTCCGAAGGATCTTACAGAGAGCTGAGTTTGGACACTGAGGTGCATAAGGACTGTTGCAGCGAGCAGAGGTTGGAGATTGGGGCGCAGTAGGACTGTTGCAGAGAACAGTGTTTGGAGTCTGAGGTGCAGAACCACTGTTACAGAGAGCAGAGTTTGGAGACTGGGGTGCAGAATGACTGATACATAACGCAGAGTTTGGAGACTCTGGTGCAGAAGGACCGTTACAGAGAGCAGAGTTTGGAGACTGTAGTACAGAAGGACTGTTACAGAGAGCAGAGGTTGAAGACTGGGGTGCAGAAAGATTAGAGCAGAGTTTGCAGAGTGAGGTGCATATGGACTGTTACAGAGAGCAGAGTTTGGAGACTGTGGTGGAGAAGCACTGATACAGAAAGCAGAGTTTGGAGACTGGGGTGAAGAAGGACCCTTACAGAGAACAGAGTTTGGTGACTGCGGTACAGAAGGATTGTTACAGGGAGCAGACACTGGAGACTGGGGAGCAGAAGGACTGTTTCAGAGGACAGACTTTGGATACAGGGGTGCTGCAGGACCCTTGCAGAAAGCAGAGGTTGGCGACTGGGGTGGAGAAGGAATGTCAGAGAGCAGAGTTTGGAAACTGGAGTGCAGAAAGATCTTTCAGAGAACACAGGTTGTAAACTGTGGTGCAGAAGGACTGTTGGAGAGAGCAAACGTTGGAGACTGGGGTCCAGAAAGATCGTTGCAGAGAGCAGAGTTTGCAGACTGAGGTGCAAAAGGGCTGTTACAGGAAGCAGAGGTTGGAAATTGGGCTGCAGATGTACCGTTAAAGAGAGCAGAGTTTGGAGAATGCGGTTTAGGACTGTTACCGAGAGCAAAGGTTGGAGACTGAGATGCAGAAAGACTCTTACAGAGAGCACAAGTTGGAGACTGAGGTGCAGAAGCATGAACACAGAGAACAGAGGTTGGATACTGGGGTTCAGAAAGGCTGATACCTAAAGCAGAGTTTGGAGACTGGGGTGTACAAGAATCAAACCTGAGAGCAGAGGTTGGACACTGCGGTACAAAAGGACTGTTACAGAGAGCAGATCTCGGAGACTGGGGAGCAGAAAGACTGTTGCAGCGAGAAGAGGTTGGAGAATGAGGTGCAGAAGGACTGTTACAGAGAGCAGAGTTTGGAGACTGGGGTGCAGAAGGACTGTTACAGAGAGCAGAGTTTGGAGACTGGTTTGGTGAAGGAACTTACAGAGAGCAGGTGTTGGAGACTGACGTGCAGAAGGATTGTTCCAGAAAGCAGAGATTGGAAATTGGTATGCAGAAGGACCGTTACAGAGAGCACAGTTTGGATACTGCGGTATAGAAGGACTGTTACAGAGAGCAGAGGTTGGAGACTGGGGTGTAGAAGGACTGTTACAGAAAGCATAGGTTGGATACTGAGTTGCAGAAGGATAGTTACAAAGAGTAGAGGTTGGAGACTAGGTTCAGAAAGACTGATTCTAAAAAGCAGAGGTTGGAGACTGGGTTGTAGAAGGACCGTTACAGAGAGCAGAGGTTGGAAACTGTGGTATATAATGTGTGTTACAGAGAGCAGATCTCAGAGACAGGGGAGCAGAAGGACTGTTGCAGAGGACAGAGGTTGGAGACTGGGGTGAAAAAGAAATATTATGAAGAGCAGAGTTTGGAAACTGGAGTGCAGAAGGATCTTACAGAGAGCAGAGGTTGGAGACTGTGGTGCACAAGGACTGTTGCAGAGAGCAGACTTTGGAGACTGGGGTCCAGAAGGTTTGTTGCAGAGAGCAGAGTTTGGAGACTGAGGTGCAGAAGGACTGTTACAAAGAGCAGAGATTGGAGACTGGGGTGCAGAAGACCGTTACATAGAGCAGATTTTAGAGAGTGCACTACATGAGGACTGTTACAAAGAGCAGAGTTTGGAGACTGGGTTGGAGAAGGACCATTGCAAGGAGCCGAGGAAGAAACTGTGGTGCAGAAGAATCATTGTGGAGAGCCGAGTATTGAGACTGTGTGTGCCAAGGACGTTAAGTACTGTTACAGAGAACCGAGTTTGGAGAAGGGGTGCAGAAGGACTGTTGCACGGAGCAAAGATTTGACACTTTGGTGCAGAAGAACTGTTTCAGACAGCAGAGTTTGGAGACTGGGGTGCAGAAGGCCTGATAAAGAGAGCAGAGGGGGATAACTGGCATGCAGAAGGACTGTAATAGAGAGCAGAGTAAGGAGACTGGGTGGCAAAAGGATTATACAGAGATCAGATTTTGGAGACTGAGGTCCAGAAGGACTGTTACACAGAGCAAATTTTGGAGACTGTGTTGCAGAAGGATCTTACATAGAGCAGATTTTGGAGACTGAGGTGCAGAAGGACTGTTACAGAGAGCAGATGTTGAAGTCTTGGGTGCAGAAAGACTGTTGCAGAGAGCAAAATTTTCAGACTGAGGTGCAGAAGGACTTTTGTAGAGAGCAGATGTTGGAGACTGGGGTGCAGAAGGTTCGTTGCAGAGAGCAGAAGTTGGAGACTTTAGTACAGAAGAACTGTTCCAGAGAGCAGAGTTTGGAGACTAGGGTAAACAAGGACTTTTTCAGAAAGCAGATGTTGGGTACTGTTGTTCAGAAGGACTGTTGCAGAGAGCAGAAGTTATAGAATGGGGTGCAGAAGTACTTTGGAGAGAGCAGAGGTTGGAATCTGAGGTGCAGAAGGACGGAAAAAGAAAGCAGAGGTTGGAAACTGGCGTGCAAAAGTACCTTTACAGAGAGCAGAGTTTGGAGACTGCAGTACACAAGGACTTTTACAGAGAGCAGAGTTTGGAGACTGGGGAGCAGAAGGAGTGTTGCAGAGTACAGAGGTTAGAGACTGGGGTGCAGCAGGACCCTTGCAGAAAGCAGAGGTTTGAGACTGGCGTGGAGAAGGAATATTACAGAGAGCAGAGTTTGAAAAAAGTCTTGGGTCAGAAGGATCTTTCAGAAAGCAGAGTTTGGAGAGTGGGGTGCAGAAGCATCGTTGCAGAGAGCAGAGTTTGAACACTGGGGTGCAGAAGGACTGTTGCAGAGAGCAGATGTTGGAGACAGGGGTGCAGAAGGACTGTTTAGAGAGCAGATGTTGGACACTGGGGTGCAGAAGGACTTTATCATAGAGCAGAGGTTGAAGACTGAGGTGGGGAAGGACTGTTACAGAGAATAGAGTTGTGAGACTGGGTTGCAGAAGGATCATTGCAGAGAGCAGAGGTGGAGACTTGGCTGCAGAAGGACTGTTACACAGAGCACACGTTGCAGACTGGAATGCAGAAGGAAATTTGCAGACAGCAGAGGTTGGAGACTGGTGTGCATAAACACTGTTGAAGATAGCAGAGTTTGGATATGAGGTGCAGAAGAACTGTTACAGAGAGCAGAGATTGTAGACTGGGGTGCAGAAGGACTGATACAGACAGCAGAGGTTGGAGACTGGGGTGCAGAAGGACCGTTACAGAGAGAAGAGTTTAGAGACTGTGGTACAGAAAGATTGTAACAGAGAGCAGATGTTTTAGACTGGGGTGCAGAATAACTATTGTAGAGATCAGAGTTTAAAGACTGTGGTGCAGAAGCACCATTGAAGAAAGCAGAGGTGGGAGACAGGCTTTCATATGAATCTTACAGAGTGCTGAGTTTGGACACTGAGGTGCATAAGAACTTTTGCAGAGAGTTTGGCAACTGGGGTTCAGAATGAGTGTTGAAAGAACAGAGTTTTGAGAATGAGGTGCAGAAGGACTGTTACAGAGAGCAGAGTTTTTAGACAATGTTGTAGAAGGATCTTACAGAGAGCAGAGATTGTAGACCGAGGTGCAGCAGGACTGTTACAGAGCGCAGAGGTTAGAGACTGGGGTTCCGAAGGATTGTTATAGAGAACAGACTTTGGAGACTCGGGTGCAGAAGGCCTGTTATGGAGAGGAGAGTTGGAAGAAGGCATGCAGAAGGACTGTTACAGAGGGCAGTATTTGGAGTCTGGGTTGCAGAAGAAACTTACAAAAGGAGATGTTGGAGAGTGATGTGCAGAAGGACTGTTAAAGAGAGTAGAAGTTGGATACTGAGGCAAAGACGGATTGTTACAGAGAACAGAGTTTGGATACTGGGGTGCAGAAGGGCTGTTACAGAGAGCAGAGGTTGGAGACTGGGGTGCAGAAGGGCTTTTACAGAGAGCAGAGTTTGGAGACTGGGTTGCAGAAGGATCTTACGTAGAGCAGAGATTGGAGTCTGAGGTGCAGAAGGACTTTTATATAAAGCAGAGTTGGGAGACTGGGATGCAGAAGGATCGTTGAAGAGAGCAGATGTTGGACACTAGCGTGCAGAAGGACAGTTACACAGAGCAGAGGTTGAAGACTGAGGTGAAGAAGGACGGTTACAGAGAGCAGATGTGGGAGACAGGCGTACAGGACTGATACAGAGCAGAAGTTAAAGACTCAGGTGCAGAAGGACTGTTGCAGAGAGCAGAGGTTCGAGACTGAGGTGCAGAGAGACAGTTACTCAGAGCACAGGTTGGAGACTGGGGTGAAGAAAGACTGATACAGAAAGCAAAGGTTGGAGACTCGGGTGTAGAAGTACCCTTACACAGAGCAGAGGTTGGAAAATGCAGTACAGAAGGACTGTTATAGAGAGCAGAGGTTCGAGACTGAGGTGCAGAGGGACAGTTACTCAGAGCAAATGTTAGAGACTGGGGTGCAAATGGACTTTTGCAGAGAGCAGAGAATGGAGACTGGGATGCAGAAGGACTTTTGCAGAGAGCAGAGGTTGCAGACTGAATTGCAGAAGGACTGTTACAGAGGGCAGAGTTTTGAGACTGTGGTGCAAAACGACTGAAACAGAAAGCAGAGGTTGGATAATGGGGTGCATAAGGACCCTTATGGAGAACAGCGGTTGGAGCCTGCGGTACAGAAGGACTGTTACTGAGAGCAGAGGTTGGAGACTGGGGTGTAAAAGAACTAAAGTAGAGACCAACGGTTGGAGACTGGGGTGCTGAAGGATCATTGGGGCAATCAGAGTATGGAGACTGGGGTGTAGAAGGACTGTTGCAGAGAGCAGAGTTTGGATACTGGGGTGTAGAATACTGTTGCAGAGCAGATGTTGGAGACTGGGGTGCAGAAGGACTGTTGCATAGAGCAGAGGTTAGAGACTTAGGTACAGAAGGAATGTTAAAGAGAGCAGAGTTTGGAGAATGGGGTGCAGAAGGATTATTGCAGAGAGCAGAGTTTTCAGACTGAGGTACAGAAAAACTGTTGCAGAGAGAAGATGTTGGAGACTGGGGTTCAGAAGGACTGTTGCATCAAGCAGAGGTTTGAGACTAGGGTGCAGAAGGATCGTGGTAGAGAGCAGAGGTTGGAGACTGGGGTGCAGAAGGACGGTTGCAGAAAGCTGAGTTTGAAGACTGAGGTGAAGAAGGACTGTTAAGAGAGCAGAGGTTGGAGATTGGGGTGCAGAAAGACTGATACAGAAAGCAGTGGTTTGAGACTGGGGTGCAGATGGACTGTTGCAGAGATCAGAGTTTGGAGACTGGGATGGAGAAGCACTGTTGCAGAGAGCAGATGTTGGAGACTTGGGTGCAGAAGGATCGTTGGTGGGAGCAGATAATGGAGACTGGGGTGTAGAAGGACTGTTTCAGAGAACAGAGGTTGGAGTCTGAGGTGCAGAAGAACCATTGCAGAAACCAGAGTTTGGAGACTGTGTTTCAGAAGGATCCTACAGAGAGCAGAGTTTGGACACTGAGGTGCAGAAGGACTGTTGCAAAGAGCAGAGGTTGGAGGTAGGGGCGCAGAAGTACTTTTGTAGAGAACAGAGGTTGGATTCTGAGGTGCAGAAGTACTGTTACAGAGAGCAGAGGTTGGAGACTGGTGTTCAGAATGAATGATACATAACGCAGAGTTTGGAGACTCGGGTGCAGAAGGACTGTGACAGAGAGCAGAGATTGGACACTGCAGTACAGAAGGACTGTTACAGAGAGCAGAGATTGGACACTGCAGTACAGAAGGACTGTTACAGAGAGCAGAGGTTGGAGACTACTGTTCAGAGGGATTGTTGCAGAGAGCAGAGGTTGCAGAGTGAGGTGCAGAAGGACTGTTACAGAGAGCAGAGTTTGAAAACTGTGGTGCAGAAGGAGTGATACAGAAAGCAGAGGTTGGAGACTGGCGTGTAGAAGCACTGTTGCAGAGAGCAGAGTTTGGAGACTGGGTTGGAGAAGGACTGTTGCAGACAGCAGATGTTGGTGACTGGGGTACAGAAGGAATGTGACAGAGAGCAGAATTTAGAGACTGGGGTGCATATGGACTATTGCAGGGAGCAGATGTTGCAGAGTGAGGTGCAGAAGGACTGATACAGACAGCAGAGTTTCCAGAATGTGGTGCAAAAGGACTGATACAGAAAGCAGAGTTTGGACAATGTGGTGCAGGAAAACCGTTACAGAGAACAGAGTTTGGATACTGCGGTACAGATGGACTGTTACAGAGAGCAGATGTTTTAGACTGGGGTGCTAAATAACTATCATTGAGATCAGAGTTTGAAGACTGCGGTGCAGAAGGACCATTGCAGAAAGCAAAGGTTGGAGACTGGGTTTTAGAAGGATCTTACAGAGAGCTGAGTTTGGACACTTAGGTGCATAAAGACTGTTGCAGAGAGCAGAGTTTTGGGGAATGAGGTGCAGAAAAATTGTTACAGGGAACAGAAGTATGAAACTGGAGTGGAGAAAGACTGTTGAAGAGATCAGAGGTTAGAGACTGCGGTGTAGAAAGACTGTTGCTGAGAGTAGAGGTTGGAGACTGGGGTGTTGAAGAACTGCTGCAGAAAGCGGAGGTTAGAAACTTATTTGCAGCAGGACTGTTACAGAGAGCAGATGTTGGAGACTGGCATGCAGAAGGACTGATACACAGAGCAGAGGTTGGAGACTTTGGTGCAGAAAGGCCGTTAAAAAGAGCACAGCTTGGAGACTACAGTACAGAAAGACTGTTACTGAGAGGAGAGGTTGGAAACTGGCGTGGTGAAGGACGGTTGCATAGAGCATATGTTGGAGACTGGGGTGCAGAAGACTGTTGCAGAGAGCAGAATTTGTATACTGGGGTGCAGAAAGAATTTGCAGAGCGCAGAGGTTGGAGACTGAGGTTCAGAAGGACTGTTATAGAGAGAAGAGTTTGGAGACTGTGGTGCAGAAGGACTGATACAGAAAGCAGAGGTTGGAGACTGGGGTGCAAAGGAGTGTTATAGAGAGCAGACGTTGGAGCCTGCGGTACAGAAGGTCTGTTACAGAGAGCCGAGTTTTAAGACTGGGGTGCAGAAGTCCTGTTAAAGAGAGCAGAGCTTGGAGTCTGTTTTGCAGAAGGACTGTTACAGAGTGCAGAGTTTAAAGACTGTGCTGTAGAAGGATCATAAAGAGAGAGCAGAGTTGGAAGACTGAGGTGCAGAAGGACTTTTGCAGAGAGCAGAGGTAAGAGACAGGGTTGCAGAAGGATCTTACAGAGAGCAGAATTTGGAGACTGTGGTACAGCAGGACTGTTACAGAGAGCAGAGGTTGGAGACTGGGGTGCAGAATGATCGTTGCAGTGAACAGAGTTTTCAGACTGAGGTGCACAAGGACTTTCGCAGAGAGCAGTTATTGGAGACTGGGGTGCAGAAAGACTGTTGCAGAGAGCAGAGGTTGGAGACTGGGGTGCAGAAGGATCGTTGTAGCGAGCAGAGGTTTGAGACCGGCCTGTAAAAGGACTGTTACAAGAACAGAGGTTGGACAAAAAATGCAGTAGGACTGTTACAGAGGGCAGAGTTTACAGACTGGGTTGCAGGAAAATCTTACAGAGAGCAGATGTTGGAGACTGAGGTGCAGAAGGACTGTTACAGAGAGTAGAGTTTAGAGACTGAGGTGTAGAAAGACCGTTGTAGAGAGCAGAGTTTGGAAACTGAGGTGCAGAAGGATTGTTAAAGAGAGCAGAGGTTGGAGACTGGGGTGCAGAAAAACTCTTACAGAGAGCTCAGGTTGGAGACTGCGGGACAGAATGACTGTTACAGAGAGCAGAGGTTGGAGACTGTGGAGCAGAAGGACTCTTACAAATAGCAGAGTTTGGAGACTTGGGAGCAGAAGGAATATTACAGAGAGCAGAGTTTGGAAACTGGAGTGCAGAAGGATCTTACAGAGAGCAGAGTTTGGAGACTGAGGTGCAGAAAGACTGTTACAGAAAGCAGAGTTTGAAGACTGGGGTACACAAAAATCGTTGCAGAGAGCAGAGTTTTCAGACTGAGGTGCATAAAAACTGTTGCAGGTAGCAGATGTTGGAGACTGGTGTGCAGAAGGACCCTTACAGAGAGCAGATATTGGAGACTGCGGAGCAGAAGGACTGTTAGAGAGAGCAGACTTTTGAGACTGGGGAGGAGAAGGAATTTTAAAGAGAGCAGTGTTTGGAAACTGGGGTGCAGAAGGGTCTTACAGAGAGCAGAGGTTGGCGACTGAGGTGCAGAAAGACTGTTACAGAAAGCAAATTTTGGAGACTAGTGTGCATAAAAATCGTTGCAGAGAGTAGAGTTGTCAGACTGAGGTGCAGAAGGACTGTTGCAGGGAGCAGATGTTGGAGATTGGGGTGCAGAAGGACTTTTGCAGAGAGCAGAGGTAAGAGACAGGGTTGCAGAAGGATCTTACAGAGAGCAGAATTTGGAGACTGTGGTACAGCAGGACTGTTACAGAGAGCAGAGGTTGGAGACTGGGGTGCAGAATGATCGTTGCAGTGAACAGAGTTTTCAGACTGAGGTGCACAAGGACTTTCGCAGAGAGCAGTTATTGGAGACTGGGGTGCAGAAAGACTGTTGCAGAGAGCAGAGGTTGGAGACTGGGGTGCAGAAGGATCGTTGTAGTGAGCAGAGGTTTGAGACCGGCCTGTAAAAGGACTGTTACAAGAAGAGAGGTTGGACAAAAAATGCAGTAGGACTGTTACAGAGGGCAGAGTTTACAGACTGGGTTGCAGGAAAATCTTACAGAAAGCAGATGTTGGAGACTGAGGTGCAGAAGGACTGTTACAGAGAGTAGAGTTTAGAGACTGAGGTGTAGAAAGACCGTTGTAGAGAGCAGAGTTTGAAAACTGAGGTGCAGAAGGATTGTTAAAGAGAGCAGAGGTTGGAGACTGGGGTGCAGAAAAACTCTTACAGAGAGCTCAGGTTGGAGACTGCGGGACAGAATGACTGTTACAGAGAGCAGAGGTTGGAGACTGCGGAGCAGAAGGACTGTTACAGATAGCAGAGTTTGGAGACTTGGGAGCAGAAGGAATGTCACAGAGAGCAAAGTTTGGAAACTGAGGTGCAGTAGAATCTTATAGAGACCAGAAGTTGGAGACTGGGGTGCAAAAGGACTGTTGCAGAGAGCAGACGTTGGAGACTGGTGTGCAGGAGGATCATTGAATAGAGCAAAATTTGGAGACTCAGTTGCAGAAGAATCATTGACGAGAGCAAAGTGGAGACTGGGGTGCAGAAAAAATTTTGAAGAAAGCAGAGGTTGGAGACTGGGGTGCAGAAGGACTGATGCAGAGAGCAGAGTTTGGAGACTGAGATGCAGAAGGACTGTTACAGAGAGCAGACGTTGGAGACTGGGGTGAAAAATTATGATATAGAAAGCAGAGGTCTTAGACTGGTGTGCAGTAGGACCGTTTCAGAGAGCAGAGGTTGGAAACTGCGTGCCTAAGGACTGTTTCAGAGAGCAGAGTTTGGAGACTGGGGTGCAGAAGGCCTGCAACAGAGAGCAGAGTTTGAAGACTGGTTTGCAGAAGGACTTTTTTAGAGAATAGAGTTTTGAGGCTGGGTTGCAGAAGGATCTTACAGTGACCAGGGGTTGGTGACTGTGGTAGAGGGCGACTGTTACAGAGAGCAGATGTTGGAAACTGAGGTGCAGAAGGACGGTTACAAAGAGCAGAGTTTGGTGACTGAGGTGCAGAAGGACTGTTACAGAAAGCAGAGGTTGGAAATTGAGGTGCAGAGGGACTGTTACAGAGAGCAGAAGTTGGAGACTGCGGTATACAAAGACTGTAACAGAGAGCAGAGGTGAAAAATATGGTGCAGAAGGACTGTTACAGAGAGCAGAGTTTGGAGACTGGGGTGAAGAAGGATTGTTACAGAGAGCAGAGGTTGGAGACTGGGGTGTAGAAGGACTGTTACACAGAGCAGAGGTAAAAGGCTGGTGTGTAGAAGGACTCTTGCAGAGAGAAGAGGTTGGAGACTTTGGTGCAGAATAACTGTTGCAGAGAGCAGAATTTGGAGACTGAGGTGCAGAAGGACTGTTACAGAGAGCAGAGTTTGGAGACTGGGGTGCAGAAAGACTATTACAGATAGCAGAGTTTTGAGACTGGGTTGAAGAAGGACTGTTGCAGGGAGCAGGTTTTGGAGACTCGGGTGCTGAAGGACTTTTGCAGAGCGTAGTATTTGAAGACTGAGGTGCAGAAGGACTGTTGCAGATTGTATAGGTTGGAGACTGGGTTGCAGAAGGACTGATAAAGAAAGCAGAGGTTGGAGACTGAGTTGCAGAAAGACCGTTACAGAGAGCAGAGTTTGGAGACTGCAATACATAAAAAACTGTTACAGAGGGCAGTGGTTGGAGACTGGGGTGGAGAAGAACTGTTTCAGAGTGCAGATGTTGGACACTGGGGTGCAGAAGAACTGTTGTAGAGAGCAGAGGTAGGAGACTGAGATGCAGAAAGACTGTTACAGAGAGCAGAGTTTAAAGACTTGGTGCAGAAGGACTGATACAGAGAGCAGAGTTTGGAGACTGGGGTGCAGAAGGCCTGTTACATTGAGGGAATGTTGGAGACTGGGTGCAGAAGGGCTTTTACAGAGAGCAGAGATTCGAGACTTGGTTGCAGAAAGATATTACCTAGAGCAGAATTTAGAGACTGAGGTGCAGAAGGATTGTTATGGAGAGCAGAAGTTGGTGACTGAGGTGCAGTAGGATCATTGCAGAGAACAGAGTTTGGAGACTGGTGTGCAGAAGAATCATTGCAGAGAGCAGAGTTTGGAAACTTGAGTGCAGAAGGATGGTTGCAGAGAGCAGATGTTGGAGACTGGGATGCAGAAGGATCGTTGCAGAGAGCAGAGATTGGACACTGGGTTGCAGAAAGACTGTTACACAGAGCAGAGGTTGAAGACTGGGGTGTAGAAGGACTGTTGCAGATAGTAGAGTTTGAAGACTGGGGTGAAGAATGACTGTTACAGAGAGGAAAGGTTGGAGACTGGGTGCAGAAGGGCTGTTACAGAGAGCAGAGTTTGGAGACTGGGATGCAGAAGGACTGATACAGAAAGCAGAGGTTGGAGACGTGGGTCCAAAATGAACCTTACAGAGAGCAGAGGTTGGAGACTGCAGTATAGAAAAACTGTTACAGAGAGCAGACGTTGGACACTAGGGTACACAAGGACTGTTGCAAATAGCAGAGGTTTGAGAATGGGATGCAGAAGGACTTCTGCAGAGAGCAGAGTTTGGAGACTGAGGTGCAGAAGGACTGTTTCAGAGAGCAGAATTTGGAAACTGTGTTGCAGAAGGACTGATACAGAATGCAGAGTTTGGAGACTGTGGTGCAGAAGGACTGTTGCAGAGAGCAGAGGTTGAAGACTTGGGTTGAGAAGCATTGTTACAGAGAGCAGAGTTTAGAAACTGGGGTGCTGTTTCTTACAGAGAGTAGAAGTTAGAGACTGCGGTACAGAAGGACTCTTACAGAGAGAAGAGGTTGGAGACTGGGGTGGAGAAGTACTTTTTCAGAGAGTAGATGTTGGAGACTGGGGTGCAGAAGAACTATTGCAGAGAGCCGAAGTTGGAGACAATAGTGCAGAAGGATTGTTGCAGGGAGTAGATGTTCGATATGACGTGCTGAAGGACTCTTGCAGACAACAGAGGTTGGAGAATGGGGTGCAGAAGGACCGTTGCAGAGAGCAGATGTTGGAGACTGAGGTGCAGAAGGATTGTTACAGAGAGCAGAGGTTGGAGACTGTGGTGAAGAAGGACTGTGACAGAGATGAGAGTTTGGAGACTAGGTTGCAGAAGAATCTTTCAGAGAGCAGAGGTTGAAGACTGGGGTGCAGAAGAACTGTTGCACAGAGCAGAGGTTGGAGACTGGGGTGCAGAAGGATAGTTACAGAGAGCAGAGTTTGGAGACTGGGTTGCAAAAAGATCTTACATAGAGCAGAAAATGGAGACTGCGGTGAAGAAGAAATGATACCCAGAGGAGAGTTTGGAGACTGGGGTGCAGAAGGACTGTTGCCTAGAACAGAGGTTGGAGACTGGCGTGCAGAAGTACTGTTGCAGAGAGCAGAGTTTGGGCACTGGGTGGAGAATGAATGTTACAGAGAGCAGAGTTTGGAAACTGGGGTGCAGTAGGATCTTAAAGAGAGCAGAGGTTGTAGACTGTGAAGCAAAATGATCCTTGTAGAGAGCAGATATTAAAGATTGGAGTGCAGTAGCACCATTTCAGAAGTCAGAGTTTGGGAATTGAGGTTCAGAAGGATTGTTGGAGATTACAGAGGTTGTAGACTGGAGTGCAGAAAGATCTTTTTAGAGAGCAGAGGTTTGAGACTGGGGTGCAGAAGGACTGTTCCAGAGAACTGAGGTTGAAGACGTGGTGCAGAAGGCCTGTTACAGACAGCAGAATTTGGTGAAGAGATGCCGAAAGACTGTTACAGAGGAAGAGTTTGGAGACAGGGGTGCAGAAGGACTGTTTCAGAGAGCAGAGTTTGGAGACTGAGGTGAATAATGATCGTTACAGAGAGCAGAGGTTGGAGACTGGGTTCAGAAAGACAGTTACAGAGAGCACAGATTGGAGACTGGGGTGCAGAAGAAATGTTGCAGTGAGCAGAGATAGGAGACTGCGGTACAGAAGTACTGTTACAAAGAGCAGCGGGTGGAGACTGGGGTGCCGAAGGAATGTCACCTAGAGCAGAGTTTGGAAACTGGGGTGCAGAAGGATGTTACAGAGAGCAGAGCCTGGAGACTGGAATGAGAAGGACTGTTGCAGAGAACAGACATTGGAGACTGGGGTGCAGAAGGATCGTTGCAGAGAGCAGAGGTTGGAGACTGACGTGCAGAAGGATCGCTACAGAGAGGAGAGTTTGGAGACCGGGGTGCAGTAGGATAGTTACAGAAAGCACAGGTTGGAGACTGGGGTGCAGAAGAAATTTTGAAGAGAGCAGAGGTTGGAGATTGGGGTACAGAAGGACTGTAGCAGAGAGCAGAGTTTGGAGACTGGGGTGCAGAAAGACTGTTACAGAGAGCAGAGTTTCTAGCCTGGGGTGCAGAAGGAATGCTGCAGAGAACAGAGGTTTCATACTGGGGTGCAGAAGGGTCATTGCAGAGAAATGAGGTTGGAGACTGAGATGCAGAATGACTGTTCCGAGAGCAAAGTTTGGAGAACGGGGTGGAGAAGGACTGTTGCAGAGAGCAGAGGTTGGAGACTGAGTTGCAGATGAATCGTTGCAGAGAGCAGAGTTTGGAGAATGGAGTGCAGAAGGCCTGTTACAGAGAGCAGACTTTGGAGACTGAGTTGTAGAAGACCTGTTAGAGAGAGCAGATGTTTGAGACTGGGGTGCAGAAGGATTGTTACAGATAGCACAGTTTGGAGACTGGGGTTTAGAAGGATTGTTGCAGAGAGCAGATGTTTCAGACTGAGGCTTAGAAAGACTGTTACAGTGAGCAGAGGTTGGAATTTTAGCTGCAGAAGGACTGTTTCAGAAAGCAGAGGTTGGCAATTGGTTTGCAGAAGTATCGTTTTATGGAGAAGAGGTTGGAGACTGCGGTACAGAAGGACTGTTGCAGATAGCAGAGTTTGGAGACTGGGGTGAAGAAGTTCTGTTACAGAGAGCAGACGTTGGAGACAGAGGTGCAGGAGGATTGTTACAGACAGCAGAGATTGGAGACTGGGGTGCAGAAGGACAATTACAGAGAGCAAAGGATGGAGACTGAGGTGCAGAAGGACTTTTACAGAGAGCAGAGCTTGGAGATTGAGGTGAAGAAAGATCTTTGCTGAGAGAAGAGTTTGGAGACTGGGGTGCAGAAGGACTGTTACAGAAAGCAACGGTTGGCAATTGGGGAGCAGATGAACCGTTACAAAGAGAAGAGGTGTGAGACTGCAATACAAAAGGACTTTTACAGAGAGCAGACTTTGAAGACTGGATAGAAGAAGGATCGTTGCAGAGAGCAGATGTTGGAGACTTCGGTGCAGAAGGATTGTCACAGAGAGCACAGGTTGGAGACTGGGGTGAAGAAGAAATGTTGCAGAGAGCAGAGTTTGGAGACTTGGGTGCAGAAGGACTGATACCGAAAGCAGAGGATGGAGACTGGGGTGCAGAAAGACCGTTATAGATTTCAGAGTTTGGATACTGAGGTGCCGAAGGACTTTTACAGAGAGGAGAGGTTAGAGACAGGGGTGTCAAAGGATTCTTACAGAGAGCAGAGGATGGAGACTGGGGTTCAGAAGAACTGTTACAAAAAGCAGAGGTTGGAGACTGTGAAGCAGAAGGCCTGTTACAGAGAGCAGAGTTTGGAATTGAGCTGCAGAAGGATCATTACAGAGAGCAGAGGTTGGACACTGATGTGCAGAAGGACTGTTACAGAGAGCAGAGCTTGGAGACTGAGGTGCAGAAGGACTGTTTCAGAGAGCAGAGGTTGGAGACTGAGGTGCAGTAGGACTGATACAGAGAGCAGAGGTTTTATACTGGGGTGCAGAATAACTGATATGGAAAGTAGACTTTGGAGACTGGGGTGCAGAAGGACTGTTACAGAGAGCAGAGTTTGTAGCCTGGGGTGCAGAAGGACAGCTGCAGAGAACAGAGGTTGGATACTGGGGTGCACAAGGACCATTTCAGAGAGATGAGGTTGGAGACTGAGGTGCAGAATGACTGTTACAGAGAGCATAGTTTGGAGAACGGGGTGCAGGAGGATCTTACAGAGAGCAGACGTTGGAGACTGGGATGCAGAAGGATCGTTGCAGAGAGCAGAGTTTGGAGACTGGGGTTTAGAAAGACTTTTGCTGAGAGCAGAGGTTGGAGACTGGGGTGTAGAAGGCCTGTTACAGAGAGCAAAGTTTGGAGAATGGGTTTCAAAAGACCTGCTACAGAAAGAAGATGTTGGATACTGGGGTGCAGAAGGATTGTTACAGATAGCACAGTTCGGAGACTGGGGTTTTTAGAAGGATTGTTGCAGAGAGCAGAAGTTTCAGGCTGAGGCTTAGAAGGACTGTTACAGAGAGCAGACGTTGGAAATTGGGGTGCAGAAGGACCGTTATAGAGAGAAGAGGTTGGAGACTGCCGTACAGAAAGAGTGTTACAGAGAGCAGAGTTTGGAGTCTGGGGTGCAGAAGGAGCGTTGCAGAGAGCAGATGTGGGAGACTGGGATGCAGAAGGATCCTAGCAGAGAGCAGAGTTTGGAGACTGAGGTGCAGAAGGATCATTTCAGAGAGCAGAGGTTGGAAACTAAGGTGCAGAAGGATCGTTACCCAGAGCAGATTTTGGTTACTGGGGTGTAAAAGAACTGCTGCAGAGAGAAGAGGTTAGAGACTGAGGTGTAAAAGGACTGATAAAGAGAGCAGATGTTGGAGACTCGGGTGCAGAAGTACTTTAGCAGAGAGCAGAGTTTGGAGACTGGGTGTAGAAGGACTGTTGCAGAGAGCAGAGTTTGGAGACTAGGGTACAGAAGGAATGTTGCAGAGAACAGAGTGTGGAGACTGAGGTTAAGAAGGATCGTTGAAGAGAGAAGTGGTTGGATACTGGGGTGCAGAAGGCCTGCTACAGAGAGCAGAGATTGGAGACTGGGGTGAAGAACGCCTGTTACAGAGAGCAGAGTTTGGAGACTGGGTTGCAGAAGAACTGTTAAAGATAGCACAATTTCGAGACTGGGTTGCAGAAGGATCTTACATAGAGCATTTTGTAGACTGAGGTTCAGAAGGACTGTTACAGAGAGCAAAGTTTGGAAACTCGGGTGAAGAAGGATTTTTGCAGAGAGCCAAATTTTCAGACTAAGGTGCAGAAGGACTGTTTCAGAGAGCAGATGTTGGATCCTGGGGTTAGAGAAGGACTTTTACAGAGAGCAGAGTTTGGAGACTGGGGTGCAGAAGGATCGTTGCAGAGAGCACAGGTTGGAGACTGGGCTGCAGAAGGCCTGTTACAGTGAGCAGAGTTTGAAGACTGGGGTGCAGAAGGCCTGTTACAGAGAGCAGAGTTTGGAGACTGGGTTGCAGAAGACTGTTACAGAGAGCAGCGTTTGGAGAATGGGTTGCAGAAGGATCTTACGGAGAGCAGAGGTTGGAGACTGAGGTGCAGAAGGACTTTTACAGAGAGTAGAGGATGGAGACTGGGGTGCAGAAGGAGTGTTACAGAGAGCAGAGTTTGGAGATTGGGATGCAGAAGAACTGTTACTGACAGTAGAGGTTGGAGACGGGGGTGCAGAAAGAGTGTTTCGGAGAGCAGAGTTTGGAGACTGAGGTGCAGAAAGATTGTTGATTTTGGAAACTGGGATGTAGAAGGACCATTGCAGAGAGCAGAGGTTGGAGCCTGGGGAGAAGAAGGATCGTTTCAGAGAGCAGATGTTCAAGACTGGGTGCAGAAGGATTATTAAAGAGAGCAGAGGTTGGAGACTGAGGTGCAAAAAGATCATTTCTGAATGCAGAGTTTTGAGACTGGGGTGCAGAAGGACTGTTACAGATTTCAGAACTTGGAGACTTAAGTGCCGAAGGACTTTAACAGACAAGAGAGGTTGGGAACTGGGGTGCAAAAAATTCTTACAGAGAGCAGAGAATGGAGACTGGTGTGCAGAAGAATCGTTGCAGAGAGCAGAGGTTGGAGAATGAGGTGCAGAAGGATCGCTACAGAGAGCAGAGTTTGGGGACCTGGGTGCAGCAGGACAGTTACAGAGAGCACAGGTTGGAGACTTGTGTGCAGAAGAAATGTTGCAGAGAGCAGAGGTTGGAGACTGGGGTGAAGAAGTACTGTAGCAGAGAGCAGAGGTTGGAGACTGGGGTGCAGAAGGATTGTTGCAGAGAGCAGTTGTTGTAGACTGGATTGCAGAAGGATAATTGCAGAGAGCAGATGTTGGAGACTGAGGTGCAGAGGATCATTGCCGAGAGCAGAGGTTGGAGACTGAGGTGCAGAAGGATCATTTAGAGAGAAGAGTTTTGAGACTGGGGTGCAGAAAACCTCTTACAGAGAGCAGAGGATGGAGACTGGGGTGCAGAAGGATTGTTACAGATAGCAAAGTTTGGAAACTGGGGTGCAGAATGATTTTTGCCGACAGTTGAGGTTTCATACTGAGGCTTAGAAGGATTGTCACAGAGAGCAGAGGTTGGAATCTGAGGTGCAGAAGGACTGTTAAAGAAAGCAGAGGTTGGCAATTAGGGTGCAGAAGGACCATTATAGAGAGAAGAGGTTGGAGACTGTGGTACAGAAGGACTGTTAGAGAGAGCAGAGTTTGGAGACTTTGGTGCTGAAGTACCGTTGTAGAGAGCAGATTTTGGAGACCTGGGTGCAGAAGGACTTTTACAGAGCAGACGTTTTAAACTGAGGTGCAGAAGGATTGATACAGAGAGCAGAGATTGGAGACTGATGTACAGAAAGACCATTACAGAGAGCAAAGTTTGGAGACTGAGGTGCAGAAGGACTTTTAGAGAGAGCAGAGGTTGGATACTTGAGTGCAGAAGGACTGTTACATTGAGGAAGGGTTGGAGAAAGGGATGCAAAAGGATCTTACAGAGAGCTGAGTCTGGAGACTGTGGTGAAGAAGGACTGTTGCAGAGAGCAGAGGTTGGAGACTGAGGTTCAGAAGGATCGTTGCAGAGAGAAGAGGTTGGAGACTGGGGTGCAGAAAGACTGTTACAGAGAGCAGAGGTTGGAGACTGAGGTGCAGAAGGACTGTTAAAGAGAGCAGAGGTTGGAGACTGAGGTGCAGCAGGATTGGAACAGAGAGAAGAGTTTGGAGACTAGGTGTAGAAGTGTCACGACCCCCTTGCCCGCAAGGAAGACGCGACTCAGGAATCTTCTTTCAGCAGTTTATTCAGGCCCCTGATATTCTTTTAATGATTCTTCTACTCTACTTCTACTACCCGGAATAATAATTGGATGCCCCTCCCAGCCTTAATAAAGCACCTCGAACCCCAATGCAAAGCTGCCACGTGTACCCTTCTCACAGGGTGCTAGAAAATGACACGCCAACTTTCTCTGATAAGGAGCTGGGAACACGCCAACTCTCTTTGATATGGAGTTGTCCTTCACAGACCACAACGGAGCCAGCGCCATCATGTGATGGCGACCACAGTCCGCAGGAACGGCTCACCACAGCTCCCCCTTTTTGTTTCACTAAGACAATACAGGCGAGAGTAGAGGTCCTATCCCACTGTGCAAAAGTGGCTGCATAGTATGGGCCAGCCCCAGGGGGCGCCTTCCCCAGACCTGACACCATATCAGCCGACGCCTTTTTTCGTGGGGCGGGGCGGAGACACGTCAAACCCGCATGCAATAGGACATGCTCCCCTTGAGGTCCCTCTTCTCAATGGATCACTCAAGTGCAGTGCCTTGCCTCGCATCCTGTATCGTGACGATGGTGAGTAAGAGGGAATAGCTGAGGTTGAACTGTGGCCATGCAGAGGTACAACTACAAACAAGTTGGCAGCACCCTGAAAGAAAGGCACGGACTTTAAAGTGATAGATAAAGACCAGTGTGGAAACCCTTCTGCGTGCAATGGCAACAAGACCCGCAGAGTGCAAGGGCTTTCCAGCACTAAGAGAAAGACAAAAGAAGGACATGTCGTACCCAGTGCAATGTTATAATAACTTGGGGTGCAACGACCATGTCAAAGGCACTAGTGTAGAAACCCATCTGCGTGCAATGGTAGCAAGACCGGCAGAGTGCAAGGGCTTTCTGACACTAAGAGAATAACGAGGAAAGACATGTCAATCCCAGTGCAATGTTATAATAACTTGGGGTGCAATGACCATGTCAAAAGTTTAGTGCTTAAGATGCGCAAGCCAGACCTGTGGCGAGTTGCCAGTTTCTAAAGCAGCAAGAGCTTGTATGATCATAGCCTTATCTTGAGCACTACGAGCCTTAAGGCGACAGAGAAACCACAAACAGAGGAACATACCAAAACAACACAGTGCACCAAAAATGCCTATTCCCACCCACTCTTTAAAAAAGGAAAAAGCAGAAGATATCCAATTGGTGAATTGACCCAGAGTCACGGGATCGACACGGGTACTATTCAAGACAGCTATCTGGGTTAGTTGAGACTGGATCATGTCTTCCGCTTCCATGGACCAATTTCCGGCCAGATATCCACCAATGATGTGGGAAGCATTCCTGGAATCATTAAATCTGACAGAGGTTATACATAAATGTGCACGTTGGTCAATGCAGCCTAAAAGTACTAGGTCAGCCAATTCTTCTACCTGAGCTTGAAGAAAATCTATTCTTTGGTTGGTAGCTAAAATCCCTGACAAAATATGTTGATTAATCGCATTTTGTGATTCAAGCATAGTGGACGTTTGTTGAACAACTTGATTAATAGTGGCAGCAGTTTGTACTTGACTGGCCATGGCTACTCCGGCCGTAACTGCTTAGCAGCAGAGGCCGCCACGGCTGTCACTATAGCTGCCGTGATTCCAAAATCTCTGCGGACTCTAAGTAGCTCTACAATAGGAAATTTATCTAGATCCGCAGTGACTGGGATTGGGACAAAAGTTGGAATTTTCATAATTACTGCTACAGTCCAAGAACCATTCCAACACTCAGATAAGAAACAGGTAATAATAGAACAATCCAGCATCCCCGATGAGGTGTGATTAGCTAAAAGGAACAGGAACGGGGATTGGACACAGACCATTGCAGGAGGCAATGTGGCATAATGTAACAGAGAGTTGAACGAAACAGATGTAAGCCTATTACCTCGTTCACTCTCCTTAGTAGTGCCAGAAACATTAGCCAGCCAACTTTTGGCTCCTAGTAATTGAGCCAATGCAGAAATATCGGCTGAAGCCCCCTTCTCATTGGAAATGAGCCATTGAAACCAGGACCAACCTGTTCCTGTAGAGGAGTTGGCATTGTTGTTAAAGTTATAAACATATCTCTTTAGAGGGGGGGAAAAGGAGAAACCTTTAGCAACTTGATGTTTCTCCCAAGAATGATCCTGACAAGGCGTAAATGTCGGGGGAAAACCAAAATTAGGGGTACAGTAAGGAGAGGCCTTGAAATGAGTGGCATAGCAAGTACTATTAGAAGAAGGAGGCATTGGGATTAATACCTCGGAGATAATAGCTAAAGTAGTTATGTTTAAAACAGAGCTAGTTGCGGGGGTCCCTGAGCCTGATTGCTTCCCTGAAACTACTTGGCTCAATACAGCACTGAGAATACTCCCTGAGACTCGACTGGACCGCAATGGGTCCTCCCAGTTAGTCAAATTTTTGGTCTTAAGGCTAATACAATTAGTGTTCCCAAGGCTGAAACAAAAAACTCCTGTGAGATTAACTTGAGACTGATTAAAAATATTTTCCATGTCCCCTCTAGGAGAGGTACAAGGAGCAGACATCTCACATGAGGTAGAAAAAAGAGTGGGGAGGACACTAGAATTACTATGAACTGGCATTGGCATTGGCCATGCCCGTGCCACTGCCCACCACTGCATTGGTGCCATCTGTACCGTTGGCACCAGCATCAGAGCCAGAGCACTCATCAGAATGAAGCTCCTCATCATGGGACTGTTGTGGCACCTCCTGCTGCTGGTTAGTAGATCTCGAGACTCTTCTTGTCAGGCGTTCAGGGATCCACAGCGGCTCCGTGCGATCCTGGGGAAAAACACATACAGATCCTCGTGCCCATGTCAGCACGGGGTCAGGGCCGTTCCATTGGCCCGTAAGAACATCCTTCCACTTAACATAGCCAGTCACAGAGGGCTGAGGGGACACATGTCTATCGGCCGCAGAGCGGCCATGAATATCCAAATTCAAAAAATTAATGGTAAAAAGAGCTAAGGACAGGCATTCTTTAGGAGTGTGGTCAACTCCTATTCCCCCTTTTTGTTTTTCTAAGGTTTCTTTTAAGGTGCGGTGGGCACGTTCAACAATGCCTTGCCCTTGAGGATTGTAAGGCAACCCATGAGCAAGTTGTACTCCCATAGTAGAACAAAAGGATGTAAACTGTCTGCCAGTATAAGCAGGTCCATTATCAGTCTTAAGGGATGCAGGTGCACCCCATGCTGCCCATGCCTCTAAGCAATGAGTAATAACATTATGTGCCTTTTCTCCCGATAAAGCAGAAGCATGAATAATTCCAGAGTATGTGTCAATAGAAACATGTACATATTTGAGGTTACCAAAGTCAGGCACGTGAGTTACGTCCATTTGCCAGACGACCAATGGCTTCAATCCTCGTGGGTTTACACCATAAGTAGGAGGATGAAGAAATGTGACACAATGGGGACATTGTAATACTATCTGACGAGCATCTGCTCTGGAGATGGAAAAACGTCTGCGCAGTGTCATAGCATTGACATGAAAGTTGTGGTGAAACAATTTAGCTTCTTCTAAGGAGGAGGCCAAGCATACCAACTGGCTTCTAGTTGCCGAGTCAGCACAGGCATTACCCTGTGATAACGGGCCAGGAAGAGAGGTGTGAGCCCGGATGTGTATTGGATAGAAAGGGGCAGTACGGCTACGGATAAGCTGTTGAAGCTGATTAAAGTAAGCAGACACAGTATGGGTGTCACTAATAGCTCCTACAGCCTCCAGAATTTTGAGCGCCTGCACCACATAGATGGAGTCCGAAATGAGATTGAACGGAAAAGAACACTGTTTAAAAACTTCAATGACAATTTGCAGTTCTACCCATTGTGGATTTCCAGGAGCAAATTGATGCTGGACAGGGGGAGAGTCATTAATCACATAAGCTCCCATTCCAGACTTAGAGCCATCAGTAAAAATATTAACAGCCCCCGGAATTGGAGTGGGTGAAGTTACTTTAGGGAAAATGATAGGATGCTCTTTAACAAAATGGAGTAATGGATGAGAAGGGTAATGATTATCAATATGCCCTTGAAACGAGCAACATAGAATAGCCCAGTTGTCTAGAGTAGCACACAAAACATTAATTTGAGCTTTAGAATAGGGTATGATAAGAGAAGAAGGTGCTTGTCCAAAAAATTGAATGCTCTGTTGAATCCCTCTAAGTGCTAACGCTGCAACAGCATCAGGATAGTATTCTAAAGATTTTCCTGGGGATACATGTGGGTGGATCCATAGTAAAGGCCCATCTTGCCACAGTACTCCAGTAGGCTGCCGCATAGTGGCAAGCACACATAACTGGAAAGGTTTATCACTCTGGAGCCTGCATAGAGTGGCATGTTGTATAGCTTCTTCTACTTTTATAAGGGCCGCTCTGGCCTCTTTAGTGAGGGTACGAGGGGAAGTAAGATCTGGATCACCCTTAAGAATAGCATACAAAGGCTGGAGCACGATATTAGGAATATGTAAATAACCTCTTATCCAATTAATATCTCCCAACAGTTTTTGAAAGTCATTTAGAGTTTGGAGATCTTGAGTTCTTATAGTAACCTTTTGTGGTTTTAATATGTCATATCCAATCGTCGCTCCCAAATACTGAATAGAATCCCCTGTTTGAACCTTCTCAGGTGCAATATGTAATCCATACTGAGCTAACAACTTCACCAAGTCTTTATAGGCCTCATAAACTGACTGTTCTAATTTGGCTGCCAATAATACATCATCCATATAATGAATAATCTTAATGGAAGGATATTGTTGTCTGAGAGGTGCGAGTGCCTTCCCTACATACATCTGGCAAATCGTAGGACTGTTAGACATTCCCTGTGGTAAAACAACCCACTCAAACCTTTGATCTGGTTCCTCGTGATTACACGAGGGAAGGGTGAAGGCAAAACGCTGTGAGTCCTTAGGATGCAAAGGAATAGAAAAGAAACAGTCTTTAATGTCAATAGCAATGATATGCCAGCCCTGAGGAACAGAGGAAAGCAGCGGCAGCCTGAAACACCCCCGCCATACGGAGGCGGATCGGGAGGCCGCCCGTTCTTGAGCCCTTGCTTATCTCTGTTCCCTGTACCTAAACTCCCTAGCTGCCGAGACAGCGTCTCCAGCTCCTCCTCTTCATTATCTTCTACCTCTGACCCACTTTCGCATGGGAGCGTGCGCAGCACACTGAGATCTGGATACAGTCTCCTCCTGTTCTCCACGCCCCGCACACTCCCCTCTTCCTGAGACACTTCACTCTCTGTTGTTTCTGATTTTTCCTCATGTAATTGTTCTAAAACCTCCTGCCCTTTAACAAGCGCTTCTTGGCATCGGCCATCCGTAAGACAACTACGGACCATCTTCCAGAGGGGTATCACCCCGCCCTCTAGCATGCCCTGCTCACGAGCAAAGTCAAGGTCTTTGCCTAATTTATCCCAGCTGGGTGTAGTGAGGCTGCCTGAAAATGCAAACCACGGTGCAGCGACATCTACTCTCTGTAAAAATTTCTCTAAGGTACTGCGTTTCACCTCCAGTCCCTTGGAACTTAAAAGGCCATCGAGGGCTAGAAGGAGTGGACTTGAAGTCACAGCACCCATAACGCAACACAAGAAAACACAGAAATTGAAAGTGAAAGTACACAAAACAAAACGAACATATACAGAAAACAAAAACGAAAATACAGAGTGCAATTGCTATGAGATGTAACGCCCTCTCTTTTTACAGAGGAGCAGGTAACTTTTAATGCTCCCTCTTTATGTATAGAGGAGCCTCCGCTTTTTAACAGCGGGTCCCACCTTACCTGGGACTTACCGGCGCGCCTCCCTGACTGCTGAAAGTTCTGGTTCCTGGGTGTTTCTTTGTTTCTTTTCTCCCGGGTTTCGGCACCACTTGTCACGACCCCCTTGCCCGCAAGGAAGACGCGACTCAGGAATCTTCTTTCAGCAGTTTATTCAGGCCCCTGATATTCTTTTAATGATTCTTCTACTCTACTTCTACTACCCGGAATAATAATTGGATGCCCCTCCCAGCCTTAATAAAGCACCTCGAACCCCAATGCAAAGCTGCCACGTGTACCCTTCTCACAGGGTGCTAGAAAATGACACGCCAACTTTCTCTGATAAGGAGCTGGGAACACGCCAACTCTCTTTGATATGGAGTTGTCCTTCACAGACCACAACGGAGCCAGCGCCATCATGTGATGGCGACCACAGTCCGCAGGAACGGCTCACCACATAGAAGGACTGTTACAGAGTGCAGAGGTTGGAAACTGTGGTGCAGAAGGATCGTTGCAGAGAGCAGAGTTTGGAAACTGAGGTGCAGAAGGATCATTGCAGAGAGCAGAGGTTGGAGACTGAGGTGCAGAAGGATCGTTACAGAGAACACAGGTTGGAAACTAGGGTCAGAAAGACTGTTACAGAGAGCACAGTTTGGAGACTGGGGTGCAGAAGAAACATTGCAGTGAGCAGAGATTGGAGACCGAGGTACAGAAGTACTGTTACAAAAAGCATAGGGTGGAGAATAGGGTGCAGAAGGAATATAACCTAGAGCAGAGTTTGGAAACTGGGGTGCAGAAGGATGTTACAGATAGCAGAGGCTGGAGCCTGGAGTGAGAAGGACTGTTGCAGAGAACAGACTTTGGATACTGGGGTGCAGAAGGATCGTTGCAGACAGCAGAGGTTGGAGACTGACGTGCAGAAGGATCGCTAAAGAGAGCAGAGTTTGGAGACCAGGGTGCAGTAGGATAGTTACAGAGATCACAGTTTGGAGACTGGGGTGCAGAAGAAATGTTGAAGAGAACAAAGATTGGAGACTGTTGTGCAGAAGGACTGTAGCAGAGAGCAGAAGTTGGAGACTGGGATGCAGAAGGATCGTTGCAGAGAGCAGATGTTGAAGACTGGTGTGCAGAAGGACTTTTGCACAGGACAGAGATTGGAGATTGGGGTACAGAAGGACTGTTGCGGAGAGCAGAGTTTGGAGACTGAGGTGCAGAAGGACTGTTACATAGAGCAGAGATTTTAGACTGGGGTGCAGAATAACTGATACAGAAAGTAGAGTTTGGAGACTGGGGTGCAGAAGGAATATTACAGAAACCAGAGTTTGTAGCCCGGGGTGCAGAAGGACTGCTGCAGTGAACAGAGGTGGGATACTGGGGTGCAGAAGGGCCGTTGCAGAGAGATGAGGTTGGAGACTGAGGTGCAGAATGAGTGTTACATAGAGCAAAGTTTAAAGAACGGGGTGCAGAACGATCTTACAAAGAACAGATGTTTGAGACTGGGGCGCAGAAGGACTGTTGCAGAGAGCAGAGGTTGGAGACTGAGGTGCAGAAGAATCGTTGCAGAGAGAAGAGGTTGGAGACTGGGACAGAAGACCTGTTACAGAGAGCAGATATTTGAGACTGGGGTGCAGAAGGATTTTTACAGATAGCAAGTTTGGAGACTGGGGTTTAGAAGGTTTGTTGCAGAGAGCAGAGGTTTCAGACTGAGGCTTAGAAGGACTGTTACAGAGAGCAGAGGTTGGAGTCTCAGGTGCAGAAGGACTGTTTCAGAAAGCAGAGGTTGGCAATTGGGGTGCAGAAGTACCATTATAGAGAGAAGAGGTTGGAGACTGCGGTACAGAAGGACTGTTACAGTGAGTAGACGTTGGAGACTGAGGTGCAGCAGGATTTTTACAGAGAGCAGAGATTGGAGACTGGGGTGTAGAAAATCCATTACAGAGAGCAAAGGATGGAGACTTAGGTGCAGAAGGACTTTTACAGAGATCAGAGGTTGGAGACTGAGGTACAGAAGGATCATTGCAGAGAGAAGAGTTTGGAGACTGGGGTGCAAAAGGACTTTTACAGAAAGCAGAGGTTGGCAATTGGGGAGCAGATGGACCATTACAAAGAGAAGAGGTCTGAGACTCTGATACAAAAGTTCTTTTACAGAGAGCAGAGTTTGGAGACTGGGTAGAAGAAGGATCATTGGAGAAAGCACATGTTGAAGACTGGGGTGCAGAAGGACTGTTACAGAGAGCACAGGTTTGAGACTGTGGTGCAGAAAAAGTATTGCAGAGAGCAGAGTTAGGAATCTTCGGTGCAGAAGGACTGATAAAGAGAGCAGAGGTTGAAGACTGGGGTGCAGAAGGATCATTGCAGAGAGCAGAGGTTGAAAACTAAGGTGCAGAAGGATTGTTAAACAGAGCAGATTTTGGTTACTGGGTGCAGAAAAACTGTTGCAGAGAGCAGAGGTTGGTGACTGGGGTGCAGAAGGACTGTTACATTGAGCAGAGTTTGAAGACTGGGGTGTGAAGGACTGCTGTAGAAATCCGAGGTTGGAGACTAAGTTAAAGAAGGATCGCTGCAGAGAGAAGAGGTTGGAGACAGGGGTGCAGAATGCGAGTTACAGAGAGCAGAGATTGGAGACCGGGGTGCAGAACACCTGTTACAGAGAGCAGAGTTTGCAGACTCGGGTGCAGAAGGACTGTTGCAGTTAGCACAATTTCGAGACTGGTTTTCAGAAGGATCTTACAGAGAGCATTTTGGAGACTGAGGTTCAGAAGTACTGTTATAGAGAGCAAAGGTTGGAAACTCGGGTGCAGAAGATTTTTGCAGAGAGAAGAGTTTTCAGACTGAGGTGCCCAAGGACTGTTTCAGAGAGCAGAGGTTGGAGACTGAGGTGCAGATAGATAGTTGCAGAGAGAAGAGGTTGGAGACTGGGGTGCAGAAGACCTGTTACAGAGAGTAGAGGTTGGAGACTGGGGTGCAGAAGGATTTTTACAGAAAGCACATTTTGGAAACTGGGGTGCAGTAGGATGGTTGCAGAGTGCAGAGTTTTGAGACTGAGGTGCAGAAGGACGTTTACAGAGAGTAGAGTTTGGAGACTGAGGAGCAGAAGGAACGTTGTAGAGAGCAGAGGTTGGAGACTGATGTCCAGACGAATTGTTACAGAGATCACAGGGTGGAGACTGGAGTGCAGAAGGAGTGTTACAGAGAGCAGAGTTTGGAGATTGGGGTGCAGAAGAACTGTTACCGAGAGCAGAGGGTAGAGACTGGGGTGCAGAGGACTGTTGCAGAGTGCAGAGTTTGGAGACTGAGGTGCAGAAGAACTGTTACAGAGAGCAGAGTTTGGAGACTGGGGTGAAGAAAGAGTAATACAGAAAGTAGAGGTTGGAGACTAGGGTGTAGAAGGACCGTTACAGAGAGCAGAATTTGGAGACTGCTGTACAGAAGGACTGTTACAGGGAGCAGAGGTTGGAGCCTGGGGTTCTAAAGGATCATTGCAGAGAGCAGATTTTGTAGACTGGTGTGCAGAAGTATCTTACAGAGAGCATAGGTTTGAGACTGAGCTGCATAAGGACTGTTACAGAAAGCACAGGTTGGAGACTGGGGTGCAGAAGGATTATTGCAGACAGTAGAGTTTTCAGACTGAGGTACAGAAGAAATGTTGCAAAAAGCAAATGTTGTAGACTTTGTTGCACAAAAACTGTTTCAGCGAGCAGAGGTTGGAGACTGGGGTGCAGAAGGATCATTGCAGTGAGCAGACGTTAGAGACTGGGGTTCAGATGGACTGATACAGAGAGCAGAGGTTGGAGACTGGAGTTCAGAAGGCCTGTTACAGAGAGCACAATTTGGAGACTGGGGTGATGAAGGACTGTTACAGAGAGCAGAGTTTGAAGACTGGGTTGTAGAAGGATCTTACAGAGTGCAGAGAATGGAGACCGAGGTGCAGAAGCACTGTTACAGAGAGTAGAAGTTGGAGACTGAGGTGCAGAAGGACCATTGCAGAGAGCAGAGGTTGGAGACTGAGGTGCAGAAGGATTGTTACAGAGAGGAGAGTTTGGAGACAGGGGTGCAGAAGGACTGATGCAGAGAGCAGAGGTTTTAGACTGGCATGTACAGGACTGTTGCAGAGAGTAGAGCTTGGAGATTGGGGTTCAGAAGGACTGTAGCAGAGAGCAGAGGCTGGAGACTAAGGTGCAGAAGAACAGTTACGCAGAGCAGATGTTGGAAACTGGGTTGCAGAAGGACTGACACAGAAAGCAGAGGTTGGAAATTGGGGTGCAGAAGTACCCTTACAGAGAGCAGAGGTTGGAGAATGCAGTATAGAAGGACTGTTATAAAGAGCAAAGTTTGGAGACTTGGGTGCAAAAGGACTGTTGCAGAGAACAGAGTTTGCAGACTGAGTTGCAGGATGTCAGTTAGAGAGTGCAGAGATTGGAGACTATAGATCAAACGACTTATACAGAAAGCACAGGTTGGATACTGGGGTGCAGAAAGACCCTTACAGAGAACAGAGGTTGGAGACTGTGGTACAAAAGGACTGTTACAGAGAGCAGAGGTTGGAATATGGGTTGCACAAGAACCAATGTAGAGAACAGAGTTTGGAGACTGGGGTGCAGAAGGACCGTTGGGGCGATCAGAGTATGGAGACTTGGGTGTAAAAGGACTGTTGGAGAGAGCAGTAATTGGAGACTGAGCTACAGAAGAACTATTACAGAGAACAGAGTTTGGAGACTGGGGTACAGATGGATTATTTCAGAGAGCAGAGTTTTCAGACTGAGGTACAGAAGAACTGTTGCAGAAAGCATATGTTGGAGACTGGGGTTCACAAGGAGTGTTGCAGCTAGCAGAGGTTTCAGACTGGCTTGCGGAATGATCATTGCAGAGAGCAGAGGTTGGAGACTGGGGTGTATAAGGACTGTTGCAGAGAGCAGAGGTTGGAGACTGGGGTGTATAAGGACTGTTGCAGAGAGCAGACGTTTGAGGCTGGGGTGCAGAAGGATCGTTGGGGCGAGCAGAGAGCAGAGTTTTTAGAATGGGGTGCAGAAGAACTTTAACAAAGAGCACATGTTGGATACTTGGGTGCAGAAGGAATGTTGCCGAGAGCAGAGGTTGAAGATTTGTTTGCAGAAGGACTGTTTCAGAAAGCAGAGGTAGAAGACTGAGGTTCAGAAAAACTGTTGCAGAGAGCAGAGGTTAAAGACTGGCGTGCAGAAGGACTGTTACAGAGAGGAGACGTTGGAGACTGGGTTTCACAAGGATCTTACAGAGAAAAGAGTTTGGAGACTTAGGTGCAGAAGAACTGTTACAGAGAGCGGAGGTTCGAGACTGAGGTGTAGAAGGATCGTTACAGAGAGCAGAGGTTGGAGACTTTTACAGAGAGCAATGGTTTGATACTGGGGTGCAGAAGAAATGTTGCAGAGAGCAGAGGTTGGAGACTAAGTTTCAGAAGGACTGTTGCAGAGAGTAGAGTTTGGAAATTGGGGTCCAGAAGGACTGTAGCAGAGAGAAGAGGTTGGAGACTAAAGTGCAGAAAGACAGTTATACAGAGCAGAGGTTGGAGACTGGGGTGCAGATGGACTGACACAGAAAGCAGAGGATGAAGACTCGGGTGCAGAAGTACCATTACAGAGAGCAGAGGTTGTAGAATGCAGTACAGAAGGACTGTTACAGAGAGCAAAGTTTGCAGACTGGGGTGGAGAATGACTGTTGCAGAGAGCAGAGTTTGGAGACTGGGGTGCAGATGAACTGATACAGAGAGCAGAGGTTGGACATTAAGGTGCAGAAGGCCTGTTACAGAGCAGAGTTTGAAAACTGTGGTGCAGAAGGATTTTACAGAGAGCAGAGTTTAAAGACTGAGGTGCAGAAGCACTGTTACAGAGAGTAGAGGTTGGAGACTGAGGTGAGAAGGATAGTTACAGATAGAAGAGTTTGGAGACTGAGGTGCAGAAGCACTGTTACAGAGAGTAGAGGTTGGAGACTGAGGTGAGAAGGATAGTTACAGATAGAAGAGGTTGGAGACTGGGGTGCAGAAAAACTTTTTCTTAGAGCAGAGTGTGGAGACTGGGGTGCAGAAGGACCCTTACCGAAAGCAGAGGTTGGAGATTGAAGTACAGAAGGACTGCTAAAGAGAGCAGAGTTTGGAGACTGGAGTGGAGAAGGACTGTTGCAGAGAGCAGAGGATGGAGACTGGGGTGCAGAAGGACTCTTGCAGAGAACAGAGTTTGAAGACTGGTTGCAGAAGGACTGTTTCAGTAAGCATAGGTTGCAGAGTGAGGTGCAGAATGACGGTTACAGAGAGCAGAGTTTGGAGACTGTGGTGCAGAAGGACTTATATAGAAAGTAGAGGTGCAAGACTGGGTTGCAAAAGGACCCTTACAGAGAACAGTGGTTGTAGACTGCAGTACAGAAGTACTGTTGTAGAGAAAAAGGTTGGAGACTTGGGTGCAGAGGTACCTATGCAGAGAGCAGAGGTTGGAGACTGGGGTGCAGAAGGAATGTTACAGAGAGCAGAGGTTGGAGACTGAGGTGTAGAAGGAGTGTTACAGAGAGCAGAGTTTGGAGACTGAGGTGCAGAAGTACTGTTACAGAAAGCAGAGGTTGGAAATTGAGGTGTAGAAAGACCGTTACAGAGAGCAGAGTTTGGAGAGTGCGGTACAGAAGGACTGTTACACAGAGCAGATCTCGGAGACTGGGGAGCAGCAGGACTGTTGCAGAGGACAGAAGTTGGGGACTGGGGTCGAGAAGGAATGTTACAGAGAGCAGAGTTTGTAACTGGAGTGCAGAAGGATCTTACAGAGAGCAGAGTCTGGAGACTGGTGCAGGAGGACTGTTGCAGAGAGCAGAAGTAGGAGGCTGGGGTCCAGAAAGATCGTGGCAGAGAATAGATTTTAGAGAATGAGGTGCAGATGGACTGTTACAGAGAGCAGAGTTTGGAGACTGAGGTGCAGAAGGACAGTTACAGAAAGCAGAGTTTGGAGACTGGTGTGCAGAAGGACTGTTACAGAGAGCAGAGTTTGGAGACTGGGGTTCAGATGGATCTTACAGAGAGCAGAGTTTGGAGACTGGGGTGCAAACAGACAGTTGCAGAGAGCAGATGTTGGAGACTGGTTTGGAGAAGAATCGTTGCAGAGAGAAGAGTTGGAGACTGGAGGGCATAAAGATCTTACAGACAGCCGAGGTTTGTGAGTAGGGTGCAGAAGGACTGTTGCCAAAGGCAGAGGTTGGAGACTGTGGTGGAGAAAAATCATTACAGAGAGAAGAGGTTGGAGACTGGGGTTTTGAAGGCCTGTTACAGAGAGCAGAAGTTCAAGACTGGGTTGCAAAATTCCTGTTACAGAGAGCAGAAGTTGGAAACTATTCTGCAGAAGGACTGTTACAGAGAGCAGAGTTTGGATACTGGGTTGCAGAAGGGTCTTACAGAGAGCAGAGGTAGGAAACTGAGGTGCAGAAGGATCGTTGCAGAGAGGAGAGTTTTTAGACTGAGTTGCTGAAGGACTGTTGCAGAGAGCAGATGTTTGAGATTGTGGTGCAGAAGAATCCTTGCAGAGAGCAGAGGTTGGAGAGTGAGGTGTAGAAGGATCCTTGAAGAGAGCAGAGTTTGGAGACTGGGGTGCAGAAGGATGGTTACAGAGAGCAGAGGTTGGAGACTGGTGTGCAGAAGGACTGTTACAGAGAGCAGAGTTTGGAGACTGGGTTGGAGAAGGAGCCTACAGAGAGCAGAGGTTGAAGAATCAGGTGCAGAAAGACTGATACAGAGAGTAGATGTTGGAGACTGAGGTGCAGAAATAACGTTGCAGAGTACAGAGTTTGGAGACTGAGGTGCAGAAGGAGTGTTGCAGATAGCGGATTTTGGAGACTAGGGTGCAGAAGGACTGTTATAGAGAGCAGAGGTTGGAAACTGGGGTGCAGAAGGACTGATACAGAAAGCAGAGATTGGAGTCTGGGGTGCAGAAGGACTGTAAAAGAGAGCTGATGTTGGTAACTAGGGTGCCAAAGGACTGTTGCAGAAAGCAGAGTTTGGAGACTGGGGTGCAGAAGAACTGTTGTGGAGAGCAGAGGTTGGAGACTGGGGTGCAAAAAGACTATTACAGAGAGCAGAAGTTAAAGACAGCGGTGCAGAAGAATTTTTTTTATTATTTATTTATTTATTTATTTATTTTTTTATTGATTGTTCAAAACATTACAGAGCTCAAGACATATCATCTTTCATACATTCGACTCAATTGGGTTTTGAACTCCCCAAATACATAATACAGACTCACTTCTGTTACATACTCACATTTTTACATAATGGTATATTAGTGACTGTTGTATTCTGCTACCTTTCCTATCCCCTACTATCCCCCCTCTCCTCCCCTCCCATCTTCCCTCTCTACCTCCTCTGCTGTTGTTCAATTCTCTCCCCTTTTTTCCCCCCACCCCCTTGCCCCTCATAACCTCTTATAATTTTGTGTATCACTGAAGGTCTCCTACCATTTCCATATGTGCAGAAGAATTTTACAGAGAGCAGAATTTGGAGACTGAGGTGCAGAAGGACTGTTAAAGAAAGCAGAGGTTGGAGACTGAGGTGTAGATGGACTCTTAAAGAGAGCAGAGGTAGGAGACTGGGGTGCAGAAAGTTCGTTCCAGACAGCAGAGTTTTCAGACTGAGGTACAGAAGCACTGTTTCAGAGAGCATATGTTGGAGACTGGGGTGCAGAAGGACTGTTGCAGAGAGCATACGTTGGAGACTGGGGTGTAGAAGGACTGTTACAGAGAACAGAGATTGGAGATTCAGGTGCAGAAGGACTGATACAGGAGACAGAGTTTGGAAATTGGGATGCAATAGGATCATTAAAGATAGCAGAGGTTGAAGACTGTGGTATAGAACTGTTACCAATAGCAGAGGATGGAGACTGGGGTGCAGAAGGACTGTTACAGAGAGCAGAGGTTGGAGACTGAGGTGTAGAAGAAGTGTTACAGAGAGCATAGTTTGGAGACTGAGGTGCAGAAGAACTGTTACAGAAAGCAGAGGTTGGAAATTGGGGTGTAGGAGGACAGTTACTGAGAGCAGAGGTTGTAGACTGCAGTACAGAAGGATTGTTGCACAGAGAAAATCGCAGAAGGACTGTTGCAGAGGACAGGAGTTGGAGACTGGGGTGGAGAAGGAATGTTATAGAGAGCAGAGTTTAAAAACTGGAGTGCAGAAAGATCTTACAGAGAGCAGAGGTTGGAAACTGTGGTACAGAAGGACTGTTGCACAGAGCAGAATTTGGAGACTGGGGTCCAGAATGATCGTTGCAGAGAGCAGATTTTAGAGACTGAGGTGCAGATGCACTGATACAGAGAGCAGTGTTTCAAGAGTGAGGTGCAGAAGGACAGTAACAGAGAGCAGAGTTTGGAGAATTGTGTGGTGAAGGACTGTTACAGAGAGCAGAGGTTAAAGACTGGAGTTCAGATGGATCTTACAGAGAGCAGAGTTTAGAGACTGGGGTGCAAAAGGACTGTTGCAGAGAGCAGATGTTGGAAACTGGGATGGAAAAGAATCGATGCAGAGAGAAGAGGTTGGAGACTGGAGTGCATAAGGATTTTACAGAGAGTAGAGTTTGGTGACTAGGGTGAAGGACTGTTGCCAAGAGCAGAGGTTGGAGACTGGGGTGGAGAAAAATCATTGCAGAGAGAAGAGGTTGGAGACTGGGGTTCTGAAGGCCTATTACAGAGAGCAGAGTTTCGAGACTGGGTTGTAAAATTCCTGTTACAGAGAGCAGAGGTTGAAAACTATTCTGCTGAAAGACTGTTACAGAGAGCAGAGTTTGGAGACTGGGTTTCAGAAGGGTCTTACAGAGAGCAGAGGTAGGAGACTGAGGTGCAGAAGGATCGTTTCAGAGAGCAGAGTTTTTAGACTGAGTTGATGAAGGACTGTTGCAGACAGCAGATGTTGGAGACTGGTGTGCAGAAGGACTGTTGCAGAGAGTAGAGTTTTGAGACTGGGGTGAAGAAGGATCAGTGCAGAGAGCAGAGGTTGGAGACTGGTGTGCAGAAGGACTCTTAAAGAGAGCAGAGTTTGGAGCCTATGTTGGAAAAGGATCCTACAGAGAGCAGAGGTTGAAGAATCAGGTGCAGAAAGCCTGTTACAGAGAGTAAATGTTGGAGACTGAGGTGCAGAAGTAAGTTTGCATAGTAAAGAGTTTGGAGACTGAGGTGCAGAAGGACTGTTGCAGATAGCAGACTTTGGAGACTGGGGTGCAGAAGGAATGTTATGGAGAGCAGAGGTGGGAGACTGGGTTTCAGAAGGACTGATACAGAAAGCAGAGATTGGAGTCTTGGGTGCAGAAAGACTCTTAGAGAGCAGAGGTTGGATTCGGCAGTACAGGACAACTGTTACAGAGAGCAGAGGTTGGAGACTGGGGTGGAGAAGGACTGCAAAAAAGCGCTGATGTTGGTAACTAGGGTGCCGAAGGACTGTTGGAGAGAGCAGAGTTTGGAGACTGGGGTGCAGAAGAACTGTTGCGGACAGCAGAGGTTGGAGACTGGGGTAAAGAAGGACTGTTACAGAGAGCAGAGGTTGGAGACAGCGGTGCAGAAGGATCTTACAGAGAGCAGAATTTGGATACTGAGGTGCAGAAGGACTGTTGTAGAGATCAGAGGTTGGACACAGGGGTGCAGTAGGATCATTGCAGAGAGCAGAGGTTAAAGACTGGGGTGCAGAAGGATCGTTGAAGAGAGCAGAGGTTGGAGACTTGCGTGCAGAAGGCCTGCTAAAGTAAGCAGATTTGGAGACTGGCGTGCAGAGGCCTGTTACAGAAGGAAAGGTTGGAGACTGGGGTGCAGAAGGACTGGTACAGAGAGCAGAATTTGAAGAAAGCTTTGCTGAAGGATTTTAGAGAGAGCAGAGGTTGGAGACTAAGGTGCAGGTGGACTGTTACAGAGAGCAGTGGTTGGAGACTGGGTGCAGAAGGATCGTGGAGATGAGAGGTTTCAGACTGAGGTGCAGAAGTACTATCACAGAGAGCAGAGGTTGGAGATTGAGGTGTAGAAGGAGTGTTACGGAGAACAGAGTTTGAAGACTTAGGTGCAGAAGGACTGTTACAGAAAGCAGAGGTTGGAAATTGGGGTGCAGAAGGACCATTACAGAGAGCAGAGTTTGATGACTACAGTATAGAAGGACTGTTACAGAGAGCAGAGTTGGGAGACTTAGGTGCAGAAGGACTTTTACATAAAGCACAGGTTGGAGACTGAGGTGAAGAAGGATAGACACAGAGAGCAGAGGTTGAAGACTGGCGTTTAGAAGGACTGATACAGAAAGCAGAGTTTGAAGACTGGGGTGAAGAAGGACTGTTACAGAGAAAAGAGTTTGGAGACTGCAGTGCAGAAAAATCTTACAGAGAGCAGAATTTGGATACTGATGTGCAGAAGGACTGTTGTAGAGATCAGAGGTTGGAGACTGGGGTGAAGTAGGATAATTGCATAGAGCAGAGGTTTTTTACTTGCGTGCAGAAGGCCTGCTAAAGAGAGCAGATTTGGAGACTGGCGTGCAGAAGGCCTGTTACAGAGATGAGAGGTTGGAGACTGGGGTGCAGAAGGACTGCTACAGAGAGCAGATTTTGAAGAAAGGGTTGCTGAAGAATCTTACAGAGAGCAGAGGTTGGAGACTAAGGTGCAGGTGGACTGTTACAGAGAGCAGCGTTTGGAGACTGGGGTGCAGAAGGACTGGAACATAGAGCAGATTTTGAAGAATGGGTTGCTGAAGTATCTTACAGAGAGCAGAGGTTGGAGACTAAGGTGCAGGTGGACTGTTACAGAGAGCAGCGTTTGGAGACTGGGGTGCAGAAGGATCGTGGAGAGGAGAGGTTTCAGACTGAGGTGCAGAAGTACTGTTACAGAGAGCAGAGTTTGGAGATTGAGGTGTAGAAGGAGTGTTACGGAGAGAAGAGTTTGGAGACTGAGGTGCAGAAAGACTGTTACAGAAAGCAGATTTTGGAAATTGGGGTGCAGAAGGACCATTACAGGGAGCAGAGTTTGGAGACTACGGTATAGAAGGACTGTTACAGAGAGCAGAGTTGGTGAAGAAGGACTGTTACAAAAAGTACAGGTTGGAGACTGAGGTGAAGAAGGGTAGACACAGAGAGCAGAGGTTGGAGACTGGGGTGCAGAAGGATCGTTGCTGAGAGCAGAGTTTGGATACTGAGGTGCAAAAGGACTGTTACCGAGAGCCGAGGTTGGAGACTGGGGTGCAGAAGAACTGTTACAGAGAGCAAAGTTTTTAGACAAGGTTGCTCAAGGATCTCACAGAGAGCAGAGGTTGTAGATCAAGTTGCAGCAGGACTGTTACAGAGAGCAGAGGTTGGAGACAAGGGTGCAGAAGCATCGTACAGAGAGCAGAATTTGGAGACTGAGGTGAAGAAGGACTGTTGCAGAAATCAGAAGTTAGAGAGTGGGGTGCAGTTGGATCATTGAAGAGACCAGATTTTGAAGATTGGGGTGCAGAAGGCCTGCTACAGAGAGAAGAGTTTGGAGACTGGCTTGCAGAAGGCCTGTCATAGAGAGGAGAGGTTGGAGTCTGAGGTGCAGGTGGACTGTTACAGAGAGCAGTGTTTTGAGAGTGGGGGTGCAGAAGGATCGTGCAGAGAGCAGAGGTGTCAGAGTGAGGTGCAGAAGAACTGTTACTGAGAGCAGAGGTTGGAGACTGAGGTGTAGAAGGACTGTTACAGAGAGCAGAGTTTGGAGACTGAGGTGCAAAAGGATTGTTACAGAAAGCAGAGGTTGGAAATTGGGGTGTAGAAGGACCATTACAAGACCAGTTTGGAGACTGGGGTGCAGTAGGATCATTGCAGAGACCAGAGTTTGGAGACTGGCGTGCATCAGGCCAGTTACAGAGAGGAGACGTTGGAGACTGAGGTGCAGAAGGACTGTTATACTGAGCAGGGTTTGGAGACTGGGTTGCTGAAGGATCTTACAGAAAGCAGAGGTTGGAGACTGAATTGCAGGTGGACTGTTACAGAGAGCAGAGTTTGGTGATTGAGGTGTATAAGGACTGTTACAGACAGGAGAGTTTGCAGACTCAGGTGCCGAAGGACTGTTACAGAAAGCAGAGTTTCAAAATTGGGCTTCAGAAGGACCATTACAGAGAGCAGAGTTTGGAGACTGCTGTATAGGTCTGTTACCGAGAGCAGAGGTTGGAGACTGGGGTGCAGAAGGACTCTTACATAGAGCACAGGTTGAAGACTAAGTTTCAGAAGGATAGATACAGAGAACAGAGGTTGGAGACTGGGGTTCAGACAGACTGATACAGAAAGCAGAGATGGAGACTGGGGTGTAGAAGGATCGTTACAAAGAGCAGAGTTTGGAGACTGTGGTGCAGAAGGACTGTTACAGAGAGCAGATGTCGGATTCGGGGGAGCAAAAAAACTGTTGCAGAAGACAGAGTTTGGAGACTGGGGTGGAGAAGGAATGTTACAGAGAGCAGAGTTTGGAAACTGGAGTGCAGAAAGATCTTACAGAGAGCAGAGGTTGGAGACTGTGGTGCAGAAGGACTGTTGCAAAAAGCGGACATTAGAGACTGGGTTCCAGAAGGATCATTCAAGGGAGCAGATTTTAGAACCTGGGTTGCAGAAGGACTGTTACAAAGAGCAGAGGTTGGAGACTGAGGTGCAGAAGGACTGTTAGAGAGAGCAGAGTTTGGAGACTGGGGTGAAGAAGGACTGTTACAGAGAGTAGAGTTTGGAGACTGGGGTTCAGATGGATCTTACAGAGAGCAGAGTTTGGAGACTGAGGTGCAGCAGGACTGTTACAGAGAGCACAGGTTGAAGACTAGGGTGCAGAAGGATCGTTGCAGAGAACAGAGTTTTCAGAGTGAGGTGCAGAAGGACTATTGTAGAGAGCACATGTTGGAGACTGGGGTGCCAAAGGACTGTTGCAGAGAGGAGAAGTTGGAGACTGGGGTGCAGAAGGATCATTGTACAGCGCAGAGGTTGGAGACTGGGGTGCAGAAGGATTGTTATACAGAAATGAGGTCGGAGACTGGGGAGTAGAAGGCCTGTTACGGAGAACAGACTTTAGAGAAGGGGTGCAGAGGTACTTTTACAAAGAGTAGAGTTTGGAGAATGAGGTCCAGAAGGATCGTTATAAAGAGTGGAGTTTGGAGACTTGGTTGCAGAGGGACTGCTGCAGAGAGCAGAGGCTTGACATGGGGTGTAGAAGAACTGTTGCGGAGAGCACAGGTTTGAGATTTGTGTGCAGAAGCACTGTGGCAGAGAGTACAGGTTGGAGACTGCCTTTCATTAGGACTGTTACAGCGGCAGAGTTTTTAGACTTTGGTGCAGAGGGACTGTTGCGGAGAGCAGATATTGGAGACTGGGTTGCAGAAGGACTGTTGCAGAGAGCAGAGTTTGTAGACTGAGGTGCAGAAGGACTGTTACAGAGAGCAGAGGTTTGAGATTGGGGTGCAGATGGACTGATACAGAAAGCAGTTTGGAGACTCTAGTGCAGAAGGACTGTTGCAGACAGCAGAGTTTGTAGAATGAAGTGCAAAAAGCCTGTTACACAGAGCAGAGGTTGGAGACTGGCGTGCAGAAAGACTGTTACAAACAGCAGAGTTTCGAGACAGGGTAGCAGAAAGATCTTACAGAGAGAAGTTTTTGGAGACTGTGGTACAGCAGGACTGTTATAGAGAGAAGAGGTTGGAGACTGGGGTGCAGAATGATCGTTGCAGAGACACAGAGTTTTCAGACTGAGGTGCAGAAAAACTGTTGCAGAGAGCAGATATTGGAGAGTGGGGTGCAGAAGGACTGTTGCAGATAGCAGAGTTTGGAGACTGGGGTGTAGAAGAACTGTTGCAGAAAGCAGAGGTTTGAGACTTGGGTGCAGAAGGACTGTTGCAGAGAGCAGAGTTTGGAGACTGAGGTGCAGAAGAACTTTTAAAGAGAGATGTGGTTGGAGACTGGGGTGCAGAAGGACTTATACAGAAAGCAGAGGTTGAACACTGGGGAGCCGAAGGAGGGTTACAGAGAAAAGATTTAGGAGACTGCACTACAGGAGGACTGTTATAGGGAGCAGAGTTTGGAGACTGGTGTGGAGAAGGACTGTTACAGAGTGCAGACCTTGGAGTCTGAGGTGCAGTAGAACTGTTGCAGAGAGCATAAGTTGGAGACTGGAGTGCAGAAGAACTGTTGCAGAGAGCAGAGGTTGGAGACAGAAGTGCAGAAGGAATGTTACAGAGAGAAGAAGTTGGAAACTTTGGTGCAGAAGGAATGATACAGAAAGGAGAGGTTGGAGACTGGGGTGCAGAAGTATCGTTGCAGACAGCAGAGGTTGAGGACTGCGGTACATAAGGACTGTTACAGAGAGCAGAAGTTGGAGACTAAGGAGCAGAAGGACTGTTACAAAGAGCAGAGGTTGGAGACTGGGGAGCAGAAGGACTGTTACAGAGAGCAGAGTTTAGATTCTGGGGTGCAGAAGGAATGTTACAGAGAGCAGATTTGGAAACTGGTGTGCAAAAGGATCTTACAGAGTGTAGAGGTTGGAGGCTGGGGTGAAGAAGCACTGTTACAGAGAGCAGATTTTGGAGACTGAGGTGCAGAAGAACTGTTACAGAAAGCAGATTTGGGAGACTGGGGTGAAAATGGATCGTTGTAGAGAGCAGAGTTTTCACACTGAGCTTCAGGTAGACTGTTGCAGACTGCAGATGTTGAAGACTGGGGTGCAGAGTTTTGAGACTGAGGTGCAACGAGAGTATTACAGAGGGCAGAGTTTCAAGACTAGGGTGCAGAAGGATCGTTGCAGATAACAGAGTTTTCAGACTGAGTTGCAATACGACCGTTGCAGAGAGCAGAGGTTGGAGACAGGGTTGCAGAAGGACTATTGCAGAGAGCAGATGTTGGAGACTGGTGTGCAGAAGGATCTTTGCAGACAGCAGAGTTTCAGACTGGGGTGCAGAAGGAGTGTTACAGAGAGTAGAGTTTCGAGACTGAGGTCCAGAAGGATCGATGCAGAGAGCTGAGTTTGGAGACTGAGGTGCAAAAGCACTGCTGCAGAGAGCAGAATTTGGAGACTGAGGTGCAAAAGGACAGTTACTGAGAGTAGAGGTGGGAGATTTGGGTGCAAAAGGCCTGTTACTAAGGTGCAGGAGAACTCCTATAGAGAGCAGAGTTTTTAGACAATGTTTCAAAAGGATCTTACAAAGAGCAGAGGTTGTAGACTGCGGTGCAGCAGGACTGTTACAGAGAGCAGAAGTTGGAGACTGAGGTGCAGAAGGATCTTTGTAGAGAGCAAAATTTTGATACTGGGTGCAGAAGGATTGTTATAAAGAGCAGAAGTTGGAGACCTGGGTGCAGAACGCCTGTTACAGAGAGCAGAGTTTGAAGACTGGGGTGCAGAAGGCCTGTTACAGAGAGCAGAGGTTGGAGACTGAGGTGCAGAAAGACATTTACAGAGAGTAGAGGGTGGAGACTGGGGTGCAAAAGGAGTGTTACAGAGAGCAGAGTTTGAAGATTGGGGTGCACAAGAACTGTTACTGAGAGCAGAGGTTGGAGACAGGGGTGTAGAAGGACTGTTTCAGAGAGCAGAGTTTCGAGACTGAGGTGCAGAAGGACTGCTACAGAGAAAAGATTTTGGAAACTGGGATGTAGAAGGACCGTTGCAGAGAGCAGAGGTTAGATCCTGGGGAGAAAAAGGATCGTTGCAGAGAGCAGATGTTGGAGACTGGGGTGCATAAGGACTATTAAAGCGAGCAGAGGTTGGAGACTGAGGTTCAGAAAGATCATTGCTGAGTGCAGAAGTTTGAGACTGGGGTGCAGAAGGACTGTTACAGATTTCAGAACTTGGAGACTGAGGTTCAGAAGGACTTTTACAAAGAGGAGAAGTTGGAGACTGTGGTGCAAAAGGATTCTTACAGAGAGCAGAGGATGGAGAGTGGGGTGCAGAAGGATCGTTGCAGAGAGCAGAGGTTGGAAAATGAGGTGCAGAAGGATCGATACAGAGAGCAGAGGTTGGAGACTGGGGTGCAGCAGGACTGTTGCAGAGAGCAGACGTTGGAGACTTGGGTGCAGAAGGATCATTGCAGAGAGCAGATGTTGGAGACTGGTGTGTAGAAGGACTTTTGCACAGAGCAGAATTTTGAGACTGGGGTGCAGAAGGACTGTTGTGGAGAGCAAAGTTTGGCGAGTGAGGTTCAGAAGGACTGATACAGAGAGCAAAGGTTTCAGACTGGGGTGCAGAATAACTGATACAGAAAGTAGTGTTTGGAGACTGGGGTGCAGAAGGATTTTTACAGAGAGCAGACTTTGTAGCCTGGGGTGCAGAAGGACTGCTGCAGAGAACAGAGGTTGGATACTGGGGTGCAGAAGGGCCATTGCAGAGAGATGAGTTTGGAGACTGAGGTGCAGAATGACTGTTACAGAGAGCAACGTTTGGAGAACGGGGGGAGAAGGATCTCACAGAGAGCAGAGGTTGGAGACTGGGGTGCAGAAGGACTGTTGCAGAGAGCAGAGGTTGGAGACTGAGTTGCAAAAGAATCATTGCAGAGAGAAGAGGTTGGAGACTGTGGTGCAGAAGGCCTGTTACAGAGAGCAGACTTTGGAAACTGAGTTGCAGAAAACCTGTTACAGAGAGCAGATGTTTGAGACCTGGGAGCAGAAGGATTGTTACAGATAGCAGAGTTTGAAGACTGGGGTTTAGAAAGATTGTTTCAGAGAGCAGAGGTTTCAGACTGTGGCTTAGTAGGACTGGTACAGAGAGCAGAGTTTGGAGTTTGAGGTGCAGAAAAACTGTTTCAGAAAACAGAGCTTGGCAATTGGGGTGAAGAAGTACCATTATAGAGAGAAGACCTTAGAGAATGTGGTACAGAAGGACTGGTATAGTGAGCAGAGTTTGGAGACTGTGGTGCGAAGGAGAGTTACAGAGAGCAGACATTGGAGACAGAGGTGCAATAGGATTGTTTCAGAGAGAAGATGTTGGAGACTGGGATGCAGATGGACTGTCACAGAGAGCACAGGTTGGAGACTGGGGTGCAGAAGAAATGTTGCACAGAGCAGAGTTTGGAGACTTTTGTGCAGAAGGACTGATACAGAGAGCAGAGGATGGAGACTGGGGTGCAGTAGGACCGTTACAGATTGCAGAGGTTGGATACTGAGGTGCAGAAGAACTTTTACAGAGAGGAGAGTTTGGAGACAGTGGTGTCAAAGGATTCTTACAGAGAGCAGAGGATGGAGACTGGGGTGCAGAAAGAGTGTTACAGAGAGCAGAGTTTGGAGATTGGGGTTCAGAACTACTGTTACAGAAAGAAGAGGTTGGAGACTGTGGTGCAGAAGGCCTGTTACAGGGAGCAGAGTTTGGACATGAGGTGCAGAAGAATCCTTACAGAGAGCAGAGGTTGGACACTGATGTGCATAAGGTCTGTTACAGAGAGTAAAGCTTGGAGACTGGGGTGCAGAAGGACTGTTGCAGAGAGCAGAGCTTGGAGACTGGGATGCGGAAGGATCGTTGCAGAGAGCATATGTTGGAGACTGAAGTGCAGAAGGATCTCTAAAGAGACCAGAGTTTGGGGACCGGGGTGCAGTAGGATAGTTTCGGAGAGCACAAGTTGGAGACTGGGGTGCAGAAGAAATGTTGAAGAGAGCAGAGGTTGGAGACTTGGATAGAGAAAGACTGTAGCAGAGAGCAGAGGTTGGAGACTGAGGTGCAGAAGGACTTTTACAGAGAGAAGAGGTTTTAGACTGGGGTGCAGAATAACTGATACGGAAAGTAGAGTTTGGAGACTGGGGTGCAGAAGGACTGTTACAGAGAGCAGAGTTTGTAGCCTGGGGTGTAGAAGGACAGCTTCAGAGAACAGAGGTAGGATACTGGGGTGCACAAGGGCCGTTGAAGAGAGAAGAGATTGTAGACTGAGGCGCAGAATGACTGTTACAGAGAGCAAAGTTTGGAGAATGGGGTGCGGAAGAATCTTACAGAGAGCAGACGTTGGAGACTTGGGTGTAGAAAGACTTTTGCAGAGAGCAGAGGTTGGAGACTGGGGTGCAGAAGGCCTGTTACAGATAGCAGAGTTTGGAGACTGGGTAGCAGGAGACCTGTTACAGAGAGCAAATGTTGGGGACTGGGGTGCAGAAGGGTTGTTACAGATAGCACAGTTTGGAGACTTGGGTTTAGAAGGATTGTTGCAGAGAGCATAACTTTAATACTGAGGCTTAGAAGGACTGTTACAGAGACCAGAGTTTGGAAATTGGGGTGCAGAAGGAACGTTATAGATTTAAAAGGTTGGAGACTGTCATACAGAAGGACTGTTACAAAGAGCAGAGTTTGGAGACTGGGGTGAAGAAAGACCATTGTAGAGAGCAGATGTGGGATACTGGGATGCAGAAGAATCGTTGCAGAGAACAGAGTTTGGAGACTGAGGTGTAGAAGGATCGCTACAGAGAGCAGAATTTGGAGCCCGGGGTGCAGTAGGATAGTTTCAGAGAGCACAGGTTGGATACTGGGTTGCAGAAGAAATGTTTCTGAGAGCAGAGGTTGGAGACTGTGGTGCAGAAGAACTGTAGCAGAGAGCAGAGGTTGGAGACTGGGGTGTAGAAAGACTGTTGCAGAGAGCAGACATTGGAAACTGGGATGCAGAAAGATCATCGCTGAGAGTAGATGTTGGATACGTTTGCAGAGAGCAGAGGTTTGAGACTGGGGTGCAGATGGACTGTTGCAGAAATCAGAGGTTGGAGACTGGGGTTCAGAATGACTGTTACAGAGAGCAGAGGTTTTAGACTGGGGTGCAGAATAACTGATACGGAAAGTAGAATTTGGAGACTGGGGTGCAGAAGGACTGTTAAAGAGAGCAGAGTTTGTAGCCTGGGGTGCAGAAGGACAGCTGCAGAGAACAGAGGTTGGATACTGAGGGGCCCAAGAGCCCAAGAGCCGTTGCAGAGAGATGAGGTGAGAGACTGAGGTGCAGAATGACTGTTACAGAGAGCAAAGTTTGGAGAACAGGGAGCAGAAGGATCTTACAGAGAGCAGACATTAGAGACTGGGATGCAGAAGGATCGTTGCAGAGAGCAGAGTTTGGAGACTGGGGTTTAGAAGGACTTTTGCAGAGAGCAGAGGTTAAAGAATGGGGTGGAGAAGGCCTGTTACAGACACAAGAGTTTGGAGACAGGGTTGCAGAAAACCTGTTACAGAGAGCAGATGTTGGAGACTGGGGTGCAGAAGGATTGTTACAGATAGCACAGTTTGGAGACTGCTGTTTAGAAGGATTGTTGCAGAGAGCAGAAGTTTCAGACTGAGGCTTAGAAGGACTGTTACAGAGAGCAGACTTTGGAGACAGAGGTGCGGAAAGATTGTTACAGAGAGCAGAGATTGGAGACTGGGGTGCAGAAGGACAATTTCAGAGGGCAAAGGAATGAGACTGAGGTGCAGAAGGGCTTTTACAGAGAGCAGAGGTTGGAGACTGAGGTGTAGAAAGATCGTCGCAGAGAGAAGACTTTGGAGACTGGAGTGCAGAAGGACTGTTACAGAAAACAGAGGTTGGCAATTGGGGAGCAGATGGACCGTTACAAAGAGAAGAGGTTGGAGACTGCGATACAAAAGGACTTTTACAGAGAGCAGAGTTTGGAGACTGGATATAAGAAGTATCTTTGCAGAGAGCAGATATTGTAGACTGGGGTGCAGAAGGACTGTTACAGAGAGCACAGGTTGGAGTCTGGGGTGCAGAAGGACTGATACAGAGATCAGAGGTTGGAGACGGGTGCAGAAGAATCATTTCAGATAGCAGAGGTTGGAAACTAAGGTGCAGAAGGATCGTTACACAGAGCAGAATTTGGTTACTGGGGTGTAAAAGGACTGCTGCAGAGAGCAGAGGTTGGAGATTGAGGTGCAAAAGGACTGATACAGAGAGCAGATGTTGGAGACTGGGTTGCAGAAGTACTGTAGCAGAGAGCAGAGGTTGGAGACTGAGGTGCAGAAGGATTGTTACAGAGAGCAGAGGTTGGAGACTGGGGTGTAGAAGGACTGTTGCAGATAGCACAGTTTCGAGACTGGGTTGCAGAAGAATCTTACAGAGATCATTTTGGACACAGAGGTGCAGAAGAAGTGTTACAAGAGCAGAGGTTTAAGACTAGGGTGCAGAAGCATTGTTGCAGAGAGCAGAGGTTGGAGACTCTGGTGAAGAAGGCCTATTAAAGAGAGCAGAGTTATAAGACGGGGGTGCAGAAGGATATTATAGAGAGCAGAGTTTGGAGACTGAGGTGCAGAAGGACTGTTACAGAGAGCAGAGGTTGGAGACTGGGGTGAAAAATGATTGTTGCAGAGAGCAGAGTTTTCAGACTGAGGTGCAAAAGGACTGTTGCAGAGAGCAGATGTTCGAGACTGGGTTGCAGAAGGAGTATTTCAGAGAGTAGAACTTGGAGACTGGGGTGGAGAAGGATTGTTGCAGGGAACAGAGGATAAAGACTGGGGTGCAGAAGGACTGTTATAGGGAGCAGAGGTTTTAGACTGGGGTACAGAAGGCTTGGTACAGAGAGCAGAGCTTTGACACTGTGGTGCAGAATGATTGCTGATATCTTGTGAGCCTCTGTCTGGACACCTTCTTTTCCGCACAGTCCATTAAGCCCTCTCTACTCACCCTGCACTCTTTTGGCTTTATGAGCACCTGTGACTTCCACAGTAACTCTAAGCCATGACTCCAAGGCCTATCTCCTGGGATCCTGTACCGCTGCCTCCTGGAATCTCTTTGGGGAGACACCACAGGTACCAAGACTCCAGGCCCAACCTCTTTTTCTTCTTCCCTCTCCCCAGACAGGATCCTTCTCATTTTTTTTATGTTTTAATGAGTGATCCCACTCCCACTCAGCTACCCCACAGACCAGGTGCCCTCTTGTGTTCTTGTCACCAGGACTTTAAAGTGCTCCACCCAGGGCTCCTCCTCAGAGCTTTTCCCCAAGCTCCAAATGTTATATCTTCAGTTACCAGATATTTCCTTTTAATCTTGTTTTGGCACCCGGTTACTCTCCCTGACTACATGAAGGAATTCTAACCAAATCACATGTACTGTAGAGACTATTATGGCTTAGAAATAAGGTTTCCCCCCACCAAAAGCCCAGGGTCAGCCACAGAAGCAGTGTTCAGAGGTGAAATGATTAGACTGTGAGACTTGTGACCTAATCTGTGGATCCATCCATTTTGTGGGTTAATTATCTGAAAGGCCCACTGTACTGAGAGGAGTGTGGGCAGGTGGAGTGTGGCCTGAAACATGCCCTGGGGAATCACATCTTGTCCCCTGCGAACTGTCTCCTCCTGTCCCCTCCCCCGCCCCAACCTTCTGGCTGCCATGAGCTAGGGACGCTTCCCCCCTTGTTCCCTTCAACCTCAGCGTCCCACCTCATCTCAGGCCGGCAGCAATGGGTCAGCTGGCCCCAGACCAAACCTCCAAGCCAGGAAACCAGA